>NC_022013.1:2647690-2650148 GCF_000317375.1 Microtus ochrogaster | reverse complement strand
GTAGTGTTGTGTTGTTTAAGGCTTAATCAAAACGTTTTCTTTTTACTAGTCAACATTCCCAAATTTGGCAGGAAGTAGCTCTAGCTCAGTTTTTGGAAGAAGAAGAAGAAGAAGAAGAAGAAGAAGAAGAAGAAGAAGAAGAAGAAGAAGAAGAAGAAGAAGAAGAAGAAGAAGAAGAAATGTTTGTTTGTGTCCCGACCTTGTCTCACTACAGTGAAACCCTTACTCTCCATTTGCTGACGTGAGGACACGGGGTCTTGGGGAAGTAACTAGTCATGAATGCGGGGTCCACTTCCATGGGACTAGTGACAGACTACATTTCTGTTTATTTCTATGGGAGTTTTATTGTAGTAGCTCACATTACTTATACAGAAGTTGGTGCTCCAAAAGTGTGGTTGCTGCCTGGAGGTGAGCGAGTGTTTACAAGGTAGGTAATGGGTAGAGGCTGGGAGTTTAAGTACACATGCTGGGAAATTCCACAAATGGAAATTTAAAGGTATTTCCAGTCAACAAGGAGAGCAACAGTGCAAGCATTTCTCTTCTTAAAAAACACCCACATAATCACGAACAGAATGTTGATGGAATACAGATTGCAAAGGCCATTCTGATAAGGTTTCAGATGAAAATGAGAAATATGCTATTGGAAACTGGAGGAAAGGTCACTTTATTCAAAAGCCAAGAACTTAACTGTGGGGACAATGTTCTAGTTATTTCTGGAAGAACTTGCAAGCAATAAAGCTACATCTCTCTGAGACTTCCGAGGATGTGCTAAGGGAGCAGCATGGCTCCTTCTGACCACATGGGGTAAACAGAAGAAGAGATAAATACAGACGGAATTGTTAAGCAAAAAGGTAACAATTTCAATTTCGGGAAATTCTTGGCCCATCAGGACTATGCAAATGAGAAAAAATGTTTTGCAAAGAACATTGAGGTATGTCCAAGAGGCCATGAGAAGTAACAGCTGGCATGGGCAAGAACGCAAATTTAATCAGCCAGCTTAATAAGAGTGAGAAGCAGACAGGACTGTATCCGTAGAGACAGTGTCAGCTGGGAAGGAAGCACTCACAGGCAATGGGACAGAGCGAGGGTAGCCTGTCAGCCTTCTTCACCTGCACAGACCTGTAGCACAACACTGCTTGGCTGGAAAACCAAACAAGGGAAGAAAGACTACCAAGGCAAGTTGGGGATCCTCACCTCGTTTCTACAGCAGCAGGAGCAGCCATGAAAACACTTGAAGCATGTGTGAGGCACAGTCGAGGCCCTGAGTCAACCTTAGCACATGAGAAAATCAGGAGGAAGAGAAAACAATAGACAAAGGGCTCCCAGAGGAGCGAGAGGGAGGGCTCAGAAGTTAAAAGCTCTAGCAGAGCAGCACCCACAGTTGGCTCCTTGAGCCCACAGCCTTTGTAACTCCAGCTCCAGCGGAACTGATGCTTTTGTCTGGCCTCCATGGACACCTGCACGCATGTGTACACACCCCAACACGGACATGCATGCATATATACATACATACATACATACACACACAGAGTTAAAAAGTAAATCTTCTTAGCTGGATGGTGGTGGTTGCACGCCTTTAATCCCAGCACTCAAGAGGTAAGTGGATCTCTGAGTTTGAGGATAGCCTGGTCTACAGAGCAAATTCCAGGACAGCCAGGACTGTTACACTGAGAAACCTTGTCTCAACAACACACAAAAAAAAAAAAAAAAAGAAAGAGAAAAAAGGAAAAAAAAGCTTCTTTAAAAAAAGAAAATAAAAAGGGAGGGGCTTGGAAAAAAATAGCCAAGGGAAGTAGAAAAAGACAAGATGTCCTGAGTAAATTGGGACCATTGGGAGAGGGTTGAAGGGGAGGGAAGAGGCATGGAGGCGAGTATAGAAAAATGTAGAGCTCAATAAAAATCAATAAAAAAAATGTAAACACTAAAAAAAATTAAATTTGTTTGATACTACAAAAAAAAATAGCCAAGCTTGGAAAGTGATGCCTTGGTATGGCGCTTCAAGTAATGAAGGACCAACCGAGTCCTTTAGGATCTTAGTCTCTACTACTGTTACTCTGGCATACGTACGTAGCCTTTGCCCGGACACATTAAAGCCCAGCCTCCTAACCCATGTGGTACACAGACCATTAGAAATCAAGCATTACCTTTCGATTCAGCAGTGCCCACATTAGGCTGTCCAGAGTACCGTTTGCAATAAGATAGTGAACATTCACGGAACTGCACTGTCCAATTCGGTGAGCGCGGTCTTCAGCTTGTTTGATATGTCCAGGGTCCCAGTACAACTCAGCGAAGACAACGTGACTTGCAGCAGTAAACGTTAGGCCCTGAGCAAAACAAAGCAAAGGGACTGAGGCACAAATAAGCTGAGCATGAGACATATCCACAGAGCACGGAACTCACATGTAGCATAAAGCCTTCCTGAGCATGAGACATATCCACAGAGCACGGAACTCACATG
>NC_022013.1:2645010-2646325 GCF_000317375.1 Microtus ochrogaster | reverse complement strand
CACATGTAGCATACAGCCTTCCTGAGCATGAGATATATCCACAGAGCACGGAACTCACATGTAGCATACAGCCTTCCTGAGCACATTAAAAGGAGAGGAAGTAAGAGTCTAGTCAACTTGACAGCATGCAGTCATCTGAGAAGGGAGAAGACAGTGAGTGACTGCTCAGGTCAGTCTGACCTGTGGGATCATCTTCACTGTTACCAACTATACGAGGGCTCAGCTCGCTGTGGTGGCACTGTCCCCTGGCAGGCCGTCCCTGGCTCTGTAAGAAAGGCAGCTGAGCAAGAGTGAGCAAGGCAGCAGTGTTCCTCCTTCAAGCCCTGCTTGACCTTCCTGAATGACGGACTATAACCTGTAAGCTGAAGTAAATCCTTTCTTCTCCTAAATTGCTTCTGGCCAAAGTGTTTTTTATCACAGCAACAGAGATGAAACTAGAACACTAAGAAACTTAACACAAGTGAGTCATGCGAGGTAAGACAAATTAAGAAGATCTAATTCATGAACGGCAGATGAAGGCTTCTTATTGCGAAATACTCAAGTGAGCTACAAGAAACATATTTAAAGACATTTCAATAGGCAGGTTTATGGGTGCTCAACATACAAACAAAACCAACTTTATCCCTTGGAAGAGTTCCACTTTACTGCTGGAAAATCTAACAAAATACATTATAAAAGAGAATATGATTTGTAGCGCATAGTATCCATGGCAACTAGGCATCTTCATTTAATTCAATCCACTGTGCTGGAAAGTGAGGGGAACATGTCTCTAGCCATGCAATTTCCTCCTGTGAAATCTCCCTTGCGACAACTCTAAGACCCTCAAGTTTATTGCCACTAGTCTCAGCGTGTCGTGCAGGCGCTGTATTCTCTGTGCGACTGCCGTTTACATGAACACGAAACACTGTGGCGGAAAAACATGTAAGTCTTACTTTACATCCAATCATGAAAATGTGTCAGGATGCACAGCTCCTACAGCGGCGGCTGAGTGAGCTCTGAAGCATGTATACAGCCGAAGGTGTGGGCAGACGACAAAAAGTCTACCTTGCTTTAGAAATACGGTTTAATTCATGTTGTTCACGAGGACTAGAGCTTCTGTGACGGACGGTTTGTTTCGTTTTGGTTTTTTTTGAGACTATTAAACTGTTATTTTTACTTTAAGTTAAAATATTTTTGTTAGCCGGGCGATGGTGGCGCACGCCTTTAATCCCAGCACTCGGGAGGCAGAGACAGGCGGATCTCTGTGAGTTCAAGGCCAGCCTGGTCTACAGAGCTAGTTCCAGGACAGGCTCCAAAGCCACAGAGAAACCCTGTC
>NC_022013.1:2637965-2644910 GCF_000317375.1 Microtus ochrogaster | reverse complement strand
CAGGCGGATCTCTGTGAGTTCAAGGCCAGCCTGGTCTACAGAGCTAGTTCCAGGACAGGCTCCAAAGCCACAGAGAAACCCTGTCTCGAAAAACCATACTTTGTTGCCCTACTTATTGACTACTCATTAAGTAGGCCAGAGGAGACAACTCAGTCAGGAAAGAACTCGCCTTGCAGATGTGAGGACCTGAGCTCTTTTCTCAGAACTTGTAATTCCAGCCCTCGGGAGGTTGAGATGGACAGAGTCCTGGGACTCACTGCCAGTCAGCCTAGACTAATTGGGGAGCCCCACCCTCAAAACACCAGATGCAGAAGCCCAGCATGGTGGCGTGTGCTTAAATCCTAGCACTCAGGAGGCAGAGGCAGCCTGCTCTACCTAGTGAGTTCCTGGACAGAGAGCGAAACATATAGAAACCCTGTCTCAAAAACCCCAAAATAGAGAAACAAAGAAAAAAAAGAAACAAACCACCAAACAAACAAGGTAAATGATTCTGGAGCTACAATTCCAGACCCCTGAGACTCACACATGACCATGCTTGCAAGATCACTATCACTCTAAGAAGTAGTCAATGTACAGTATATCAGCCAGAACAACACCCTTACTTCTTCCTTTTGTTCTTACGAGCATATCAGTCTTCAAGTACACAAGTGCTGACTTATGTAAGCGCTTCAGGAGCACTACCCTGAATAAAATATGAGTGCCCTGTACATTCTTAATTTCAAAATGTCATTTATTTTTAATCATATTTTAAGCTCGTAATAGCCCTGCCTTTCCTGTCTGGTTTCATCTTACTTATCATGTCACCCATTTCTAACTTTAGGTTCTTGGTAATATTCTGTATGGCTAGAATATTCTAACCGATAAATATGTCAGATTTTAGGAAGCTTAATTCAACATAAGGAAGTACTGAGACAACTCCTCGTGGGTCCTAAACAGTTTTTCTACACACAAAATTTTATAGACCTCGAGTGGCTGGGTAAAACTGATCTTTAACATATAACAGCTGTATGCCATGGCCGTATGCTCAGATGCTCAGTTAGCCTCCCCCATGCTAAATGCAATGATCTGGTTTAGACATTCACATCAAAACATAAAAACAGCATAAATCCGAAACGATCCTCTCTTACTTAGTGAGGCTATAACTGCCACTCTTTTATGTAATACTTACTTTCCTCAGATCTTTTTAACACGACACCTGACTCTCAGTGGGCAACCTGGACTGTGATGGTCTGAATAGGGATGACCCCTATCAGCTCATCTATTTGAATACCTGGTCCCTAGTTGGTGGAAACGGTTTGGAAAGGTTAGGAGGTATGGCCTTGGTGGAGGAGGTGTGTCAGGCTTAGAGGTTTCAAAAGGCCATGCCATTCCCAGTGTAATCTCTGCCTTGTGCCTGTGGATCAGGATGTAAGCTCTCAGATACTGCTCCAGCACAGTGCCTGCCTGCCATGATGATCATGGAATATAACCCCCGGAAGCATAAGCTCCAAATTAAAGCCTTTTTTAAAAAAAAAAAAAAAATAAATTGCCTTGGCAATAGTATTTTGTCACAGCAATAAAAAAGTAACTAAGACAAAGACTAAAGACTGCTTCTTCCAGATGCCCTTGTAGTAGCTGGGGCCATGAACTAACTGCTGTTTACTGAGAGGCAATGTGCCTTCCTTTCCAGGAAGCCAAATGGACTACGGACTTGAATAAGAGGTCCTTGTTTGGGGGCTGGGCATGATGGTGCATGTTTTTAATTCCAGCCCTGGGGAGGCAGAGACAGAGGGATTTCTGTGAGTAAGAGGCCAGCCTTTTCTAAAAAGTGAGTTTCAGGACAGCCAGGGCTATTACACAGAGAAACCCTGTCTTAAAGGGAAAAAAAGAAGAGATCATTGCTTGGAGTAGAAAGGAAAATTTTGGAAGAAGCCAGATGTGGTGGTGTATGCTTTTAATCCTAGCACTCTGAGAGGCAAAGGCAGGTAGATCTCTGTGCGCCCAAGGCCAGCCTGGTCTAAGAGTGAGTTCCAGGTCAGCAAGGGATAATAAAGTGAAACCTCTTTTCAAAAAACAAACAAAAAAAGAAAAACAGTCTGCTAGAAGGGATGTGGCCCTAAGGACTTTGGGGGACTATTACTGTGCAAGGCAAAAGAATCTGAATGATAAAATTACACTAATTAATTGTGTGTGTGCATACACTGAGGCCAGAGGCCAGAGGCCAACCCGAGTCACTGTTCTTTGTGGTTAGGGTAGTCAACGGTAGGAGGCCCAAGCCCAGTGGCTGACTCTGCACGCGTGTGCACAAGAGCAGCACTAACTGGACACTCAGTGGGGTACTTAGAGAAAAGGAATGCAGCTGGGAGGGAGAGGCATTAGATGAGGGTGAGAGGAGCTAAAGGGGCAGACATGACTACAATACATAAGTCAAGTTTTCATAGAATAAAAATAAGAGGCTGGCCTCCTTTATGTTTTCTAGCACTCTGAAGTAGAAATTATTAGAGCAAGCATCCATATATAAAATACAATTTTATAAACCAAATTTAGCGTTAATGGACTTTTTGTTATTTTCATGACACTTTCTTATCAGACTTAGACCTGAGTCTCTTACCTGGCCAGCAGCTTGAATGCTCAGGATAGCCACACGAGTATCCGGGTCCTTCTGAAACTGATTAACCAGGTGAATCCTTTCTGAAGATGGAACACTTCCATCTATCCTGATGTAACAAGCCTAGAATAAGGGAAATGGCAAAATTAGACAAGCCCTAGGCAGCCTTCTTATTCTATATATTTTATGACTTATTTTAGTAGTCATATAAAGATACAAACTGGTTAAAACGGCACATCAGCAAATGTCACACAGTAAGAATTAACAGAATATAGCAACTTCTTACTTAAAAATTTTATTATACATTATACATATTATTGTGTGTGTTTGGGCATGCACACGTACATATACGGAGGTCAGAGGACAACTTACAGGAGCTGGTTCTCTCCTTCTACCATGTGGGTTTCAGTGATTGAACTCAGGTTATCAGATTGGTGACAAATACCTTTGACAACAAGCTGAACCATCTTGCCTACCCCTATTTCTGACTTTTTAACCTACTTGAAGATAGGCTTTCTGTTTAATGCATTTAATACACTTTTTTTTTTTTTGAGACTGGGTCTGCATAGCTTTGGTGCTTGTCCTGGAACTGGCTCTGTAGACCAGGCTGGCCTCAAACTCACAGAAATCTTCCTGCCTCTGCCTCCCGAGTGCTGGGATTAAAGCAGTGTGCCACCATGGCCCAGCTATATTTAATGCATCTTAATTCCACTGTGGTGGTTTGAAAGAGAATGGTCCCTAGAGATTCATGTGAATATCTGGTGAAACTGTTTGGGAATCACTGGGAGGCGTGGCCATGTTGGAGCAGGTGCATCACTGTGGGGGGGGGGTGATGTGGGAAGGTCATATGTTAATCTGTTGATTTCATTGGTTAATAAAGAAACTGGCTTGGCACATTTGATAGGCCAGCCCTTAGGTGGGTGGAGTAGACAGAACAGAATGCGGGGAGGAAGTGAGGCGGATGCCATGCCACTCCTCTCCAGGGCAGACGCGATGAAGCTCCAGCCCAAGATGGACGTACACTAGAATCTTTCCAGGCAAGACACCACTTCGTGGCGCTACACAGATTATTAAAAATGGGTTAGTCAAGATGTGAGAGTTAGCCAAGAAGAGGCTAGATATAATGGGCCAGGCAGTGTTTAAAAGAATACAGTTTCCATGTTATTAATTCCAGGGCTAAGCTAGCCGTGTGGGAGCCGTGTGGGACAAAAAGCAGGCCTGCCCGCAGCTCCTTCTATGGGGGGGGGGAGGGACATGGGATGTACTCACTCATATTTGGTTTCTAGCCATAAATAAAGGACATTGAGCCTATAATTAATGATCCTAGAGAAGCTAAATAAGAAGGAGAACCCAAAGAAAAACATATAGGCATCCTCCTGAATATTAACCTTCATCAGGCGATGAAAGGAGACAGAGACAGAGACCCACATTGGAGCACTGGACAGAAATATCAAGGTCCAAGTCAGGAGCAGAAGGAGAGAGAGCATGAGCAAGGAACTCAGGACCGCAAGGGGTGCACCCACACACTGAGACAATGGGGATGTTCTATCAGGAACTCACCAAGGCCAGCTGGCCTGGGTCTGAAAAAGCCTGGGATAAAACCGGACTCTCTGAACATAGCGGACAATGAGGACTACTGAGAACTCAAGAACAATAGCAATGGGTTTTTGATCCTACTGCACGTACTGGCTTTGTGGGAGCCTAGGCAGTTTGGATGCTCACCTTACTAGACCTGGATGGAGGTGGGCGGTCCTTGGGCTTCCCACAGGGCAGAGAACCCTGATTGCTCTTAGGGCTGATGAGGGAGAGGGAATTGATCCGGGGAGGGGGAGGGAAATGGGAGGTGGTGGCAGGGAAGAGACAGAAATCTTTAATAAATAAATAAATTTAAAAAAAACAAAAAAAAATAAAGCAAATGTTCCTTCAGGAAAATTCTATCACAGTTGATAGGCGACCCTTAGGCAGTAGGGAAGAGTAACTGTAGGGTCACAGGAGAATACTTCAGAATAAAATGAAAAGCGGATGTGAGAGAAAGATGATTTCATTCAGGTTTTAGGGAAGCACGGAGACTGTATAAGTGTTTCTGAAACACACCAAACATTACCTGGGAAAGTAACACTCTAAATCTACCATTCATGACCTCTTTCTCAACATTATTAAACTCGAAAGAACTATGTGAGATGATTGTATCCATTGACGTGAGGAATTATGACACCCACACACACCTTTAAAAAACAGAGACTCATTAAGTGTTAAACTGAACAGACGTCTTCAAGAACAGTTTATGCTGTGAAAAGAGCCGTGTGCTAGAAATAGCTAAAAAGAACAAATCCAGCCTCACAAAAATAAGCTAAGCTGCCAGTCTGGAGCACAGTGTGGCACACATCTTTAATTCCCAGCACTTGAGAGGCAGAGACAGTGGATCTCTATGTTCAAGGCCAGCCTGGTCTACAGAGTGAGCTCTAAGACAGCCAGGACAACACAGGGAGACCCTGTCTTGAAAAGACAAAAGACAAAAAAAGTTAAGCCCTAATTTCCAAATCAATCTGTCCAAGTATAATTAAATGATTCTTAAAAACAAGACAAAAAACAAAACAAAACCTTACATACCTGGACATATGCGTGAGTGTGGGTAAGTGGTTGCCCCAGTGTGGAGGTGGAGGTCAGAAAACAACCCCAAGGGTTGGTCCTGCCTTTCCACCTTGTTTGAGGGGAGTCTGTTTTTTCCACTGTGTACAGCAGGCTAGCAGGGTGCTCCTGTCTCTGTTTCCCATCTCACTGTCGGAGTGCTGGGATTAAGATAGCAACTACATCCCAGTTCCTCATGCTCACAAAGCAAACTACTCACTGAGTCCTCTCTCCCGCCCTAAATTAGTAACTTTGTTTCTTCACAAAGCATATATAACCTGACCAATGAACCACTCAGTATCCCTTACAGATTATGAAATCCTCTCAGGATCTCTCTAAAGAAAACACTAGGTCAGAGTGTGGGAAGATGGAGAGAAATCCATCTTGCTCCATGGACAGCTACATTTTTAACTGCAAAGCAGAGTGAGAAGCCAGCACATCAGCACAATGGATGCCAGCAAAAGAGCGGACTGCTGTGCCTGGGTCAGAATCTAGGAAATCTAAGATTAAATAAATTCAGAATGGGAGAGTAATAGGAATCTATTTTTTTCAAGGACTTAAAGGTTACTTCTAAGGTTAATGAAGTCTTTCTCAGAGTGAAAATCAATAGAACCTTTCATATTATGACATCACACTATGCTATCATAAACCTGTCTGTGAAGGAAGACACCAGAACATATTACAAACACACATTAGTGACTAGCATGGCTTTAGTTCTGTCTTTGAAAACACTGGCCGTACTGCTCCAGGTGTACAAGATTCACACCAGTTGCCAGGGTGTTTCTTACAGCTGCTGCCACACACCTGTGCAAGCCCCAAGCACGCACAGGGCAGATGGCAGGAAATGCTTTGAAATGAACAATGGGAGACGCCATTTCTGATGTGAATACTGGAAACTGAAGTGGATCTCGGAGGATTCCAGGAAGATCACTGACCTTGTGGGTACAGCCTGGTCAACCGAGTGGGCCACTCACATGAACCATGTGCTTTAATGGGTCCATACTCATTTCTAACGACAATTTCCCATAGAGTATATGGCCCGTGAGCTTAAAAGGGCTGAAAGTTAGGGGGCAGTGATTTTCATCACTGTGTTCTCTCCCATTAGCGACATTTAGGTGTGTCTGCAATCACACCACTCTTGTGTGTTATCTCCAGAAACAGGGAAGGCCTCCCTTAGGAAGTCAGGACAGAATAGCTTCGTCAACTCAGATAAACTAGACAAAGGAAAATTTAAGATTGATATAAAGAAGAAAACAACATACCATGATATTAGTATAATATTACTAAAATTTGTAAGAAAATATTCAATTATTGATAAAACAATATATTATAAAAACATCATCCACATAAATCATGGGACTAAAAGTGATTTTCAGTATGGTGAAAATATGCATTTCTAAAAATTATTTTATAAAAAAAAATTACAATACCTTGTTTTCGATGACTGCTTCTGTGCAAGCTTGGAGCATAGTTAAATGGTGAGCAAAGACCAGAAATTTAAGTGACTCATTCTGGAGCAGCATCTTAATATAGTCCTTCACTGCACCTGCCTGAATATAAAGTCAGGTTTAGTAACACCATCAAAATTTGTAATAAAGCACTGTGTCACTTTTAATAAAGGAAAAATCAGAAAGCTCCCGACCCCAGGAAGTATCTTTTTTTTTTTTTTTTGGTTTTTCGAGACAGGGTTTCTCTGTGGCTTTGGAGCCTGTCCTGGCACTAGCTCTGTA
>NC_022013.1:2633917-2637865 GCF_000317375.1 Microtus ochrogaster | reverse complement strand
CTAGCTCTGTAAGACCAGGCTGGTCTCGAACTCACAGAGATCCGCCTGCCTCTGCCTCCCAAGTGCTGGGATTAAAGGCGTGCGCCACCATCGCCTGGCCCCAGGAAGTATCTTTAGACATACATCTCCATGACCTCCAGCTGGTGTCCCTAGGCAGCCTACAAAGCTGGAACCCACATGCAGGGCGTGTGGAAAAGCTACCCAAGTACGTGCACTGCTGTTTAGTGGTGCTGGTGGGACAAAATGCCGCGGAGAAATCCATTTAAAGCATAGGAAAATTATTTTGGTGGCAAGTTTCCTCTCAGTCCCTGGTCAGCTCCGAGTACTAGGAAGGCAATCTGCGGTGGGGATGCAGCTCACCTCCCTGCAGCTCCACAGCAGGGGGGAGGGAGGCACCATGGACTAGATACACACCTTTCTTACCAGACTTAGAAGCTGTAAGGTGAAATGAACCCTTTCCTCCCCAAGAAGCTTTTGGTCATAGTGTTTCATTGTAGTAATAGAAATCAGAATAAAACAATAAAGTTCTGGAAGAACCTGAAGAGACAGGCTCAAGAGCACAAGAGGGACATCTAAGATAACAGAATGAAATGGAGGAATTGATGTAGAAAGAATAAAAATCATGAAAATTAATATTGAATTGGCATTCTTAGGTAAAGTCTCTCTAAGTTATCCAGTAAGAGTAAGAAATAAGGAAGGGGTGACTTAAACTTAAAATATGAATATACTATCTTTTAGCTGTTACTGTTGATTGTGGTAGTATATGCCTGCAATTCTAGGAGGCTGAGCCAGAAAGATTGCAAGTTTAAGACTAGCCTGGGTTATACAGTGAGTTCCAGAATTAAAAATAAATAAATAAATAAAGGAGAGGGCCTGGAAAAATGGTTCAGTGATTAAGAGTGCTTGCTTCTCGTACAGAGGACCCAAGTACTGTTTTCCAGCATGTACACTATGTGGCTCACAAGTGCCTGTAGCTCCAGGGTGTATGATGCCCTCTTATTGTCCACAGGCTCCTAAGTGCATGCACAAACATGCACACACACACACACATATACACATACAGAGACACATATACATATATAAAGTTAAAATAAATGCTTTAATAAACAAATGACAAAAATTTGGTTACTCAGAAATTTTGGATAAAGATGTCAGGCTGAACTCACTCAACCCTACTCCTTCTTAGTCTAAGAATAGCAAAGGACATAAGCACAAAGTCAAGAGCAAAATCTAGGAAGCTAAGAAGTACACGATGCCTGGTAATTTATTCTCCATCCTGGGAGATCCTAGACTGGCAATATGGGATACACAGGAGTACCTGGTTTCTACTGCAGCCATGTAAAAGGCGCAGGAGGGATAGGGTGAGGGGGGCTAGAGCGGGGACAAGCTAAGGAAATGTAGAAGTAGGGGGCTGTGCACAGCTTGGGCCTCATCCTGGACATATACATTCCATGCCACAGGTACAGACAGACAGCACCCATCCTGGCAGCGAACTGGACAGAATGAGTGGAATCCTGCACTTAGGGTAAGCAGTAGGGTGTGAAGACGAGCTCAAAAAAGATGCACTGGGCATGTAATCCCCAATGCAACACTGGTGAGTGGCAGGGTCAAAAAGGTTATGAGATTTCTACACTCATGTCCAGCCTCCAGAATTGTGAGCTAAATAACCGTACATTGTTTATAAATGTTCCAGTCTCAAATATTGTGCTATAGATGCACACAAGTGAATCAGGGAGAAGAAATAGTGCATAAAAATTGTGAGTATTAAAATAAAGTTCTATTAATAGATACTGAAAGACTGGGTATATAATTCAGGGATAAAGCACATATTTGCTTAGTGTTTACAAATTTCTAGGCTTGATATCTAGACATTAGGAAAGAAGAAAGGGAGAGAGGGAGGAAGGAAGAAGAGGAGGAGGAAGAGAAGGAGGAAAAGGGAGGGGATAGGTAGAGGAGGGGAAGGAGGAGGAAGAAGGAGGGAGAGGAAAAAGAGAAGAAGGGAGAGGAAGACAAGGAGGGAAATGAGAAGGGAGAAAAAAGGACGGTGACAATCTGGAAAGAAAATAAAATGAGTCGCAGAGGAAAGAAAGCTCAATAAATGAGAACAAAGCAAGACATTCTGGTGCACTGCTACTTCGCAGCTGTGGATACCGAAGTGCACATTTCAAAAAGCTAGAGCTAGAGAAGGAATTTTAAATGTTTTCACCATAAAAAATGACAAGGCTCTACATGCTGCCCTGATTTAAATATTATATAACATATTAGAATATTACATGGCATAAAACAAACTAACAGTATATCCCAAGGCTCACCTGAAAATATTTTAAGCATGGGTCTAATAACATATGTAGTGAATACTGATCAGGACAAAATTAGCATAACTTTAAAAGTTAGTAAAATTATACCACTTGGATGGAAGGATGGGAATAAGAGACAGGTTTGCATCTGGGGAGGGGGCAGAGACATAAGGAGGTGATGTTTTATCAAGGCTATTGGCAAGTAAATTGACATGGCTGGAACAAAAGGGAAGCTGTAATGCAAACTAAGATGCTACAGAAGCAAGCCTGAGACTGAAGGAATTAGCACAAAACAAAGACCAACACTCAGCTTTCACAAGAACTGGAAGTGGCAGTTAACGGGAATAAAGCTACGGGACTTACTTTTTGAAGTGATTATTTTCCATTGTTAACATAGCTTTAGTAATCTTTAAATTAAAAATTTAATTTTTTAAATTTATATGTATTAACTACAAATCCTCAAAAGGTTTATTCTGCTATATTTTGCATGCCTATGTTTTCTGAACAATGGGATTCATCACATAGTGAGTCTGGAGGTTGGTAAAAGCTTTAGATGTCAGTGCCTCAGAAAGTGGAAAAGAAGTTCTCTCAAAACAAGCAGCTATAAAGTCTAGATATGTTGTCATGGCAACTGAAGCACTTTAATAAAGTGCATGTTTGCCTAAAGAGCTATATTTACTGGGATAAGCTTTTCAGTAAGTACATGCCAAGCTGGAATGTGTCAAGGGGACACTCATTACAATCCACATCTAGATTTACAAATGGAACAATTGTAACCTGGTCTGACGTGCCTTCTTCCCAAGTGAGATCTATGTCTATGTCTATATCTACACACATACACACACATGCGCACACACACATGCGCACACACACACACACACACACACACACACACACACACACACACACACGTCAAGCCCTCCCATTCCCACCTCAGCCCAAGGCTCAGAAAAGGTGGGGCAGAAAGAATAAAAAGAGCCTGAGGATGGGGAAATGCTATAAAAGTGCTGTGCTCCAGACACGGCATAGCTCTGGTACACGTGAATTCACAAGAGTTGTGGCTATCTGTATAACCAAGTCAGTTACAGCTCCAGCAGGAATGAGGGAGGGACACCTGAGACCCCACACCTAGGTGAGGCTCTGCTGATAGTTAATGGCTAGGAGGCAGGCAGCCATGTTTGAGACTGTGGCCACCAGGAGATTGCCCATGCACTGGTGTATAGCTCCACACCTATGAGCAGCACTAACTGGACTCAGTGGGTTATATTTAAAGTCAGGAGGGAGATGTCCTTGGGGAGGTTATGGAGTTTTAATGAAGAGTGGGGGTGGATATGATCAAGATATATTATATACATACATACAATTTGAAGAATTATTTTTCAATAATTTATTTTTAGTTTATGTGCATTGGTGTTTTCCTGCAAGTCTATCTGTGTGAGGGTGTCTGATTCCCTATAACTGGAGTTACAGACAGTTGTGAGCTGCCATGTGGGTGCTGGGAGTTGAACCTGGGATCTCTAGAAGAACCAGTGCTCCTAACTGCTAAGCCATCTATCTCCAGCACTGATGAATAATTTATTTTTTTATTTTTTTAATTTATTTATTTATTGAGGATTTCTGCCTCCTCCCTACCACCGCCTCCCATTTCCCT
>NC_022013.1:2626736-2633372 GCF_000317375.1 Microtus ochrogaster | reverse complement strand
TATGAGTGAGTACATCCCATGTTCCTCTTTTTGGGTCTGGCTTACCTCACTCAGGATAGTGTTTTCTATTTCCATCCATTTGTATGCAAACTTCAAGAAGTCCTTGTTTTTTACTGCTGATGATGAATAATTTTTAAATGATGATTGTATGGAGTTTTAAGTTAATTGCACAACAGGTAAATCAAAGTTATTTGTATGTATATGTGTGCATGCACATAAAGACATACGCTTAAAACTTTCAATATGCATAGAGCTGCTTTTCCAAAGTTAAGCCTGATGTGGGATTTCCCTCTGTATGCTGTGATTACCATTAATGAATAAAGAACTGCTTTGAGCCTATAGCAAAGCAGGGCGGGGCGGAGCAGAGCTAGGCGGGGAGGACTGGACTGAATGCTGGGAGAACGGAAGCAGGGTCAGAGAGAGACTCCATGTAGACTTGCTGGAGACAGATGCCAGAACTTTAGCTGGTAAGCCACAGCCATGTGGCCATACACAGATTAATAGAAATGAGTTAAATTAAGATGTAAGAGTTAGCCAATACAAAGCTAGAGCTAATGGGCCAAGCAGTGATTTAATTAATACAGTTTTGGGGCGATTATTTTGGTTCTGAGCGGCCAGGACAAACAAGCGGCTCTCCTCTAACGTAAGTCTCTACAGAGTATGTAGTACATGACCTCAGATACAGCATGGCGGAAGCAGAGGTTGGTGGATCTCTGTGAATTTGAGGTTAGCCAGGTTTACATGGAGTTCCAGGCTAGTCAGGACTACCTACCTAGTAAACCCTGCCTCAAAAAATGAAAAATATTAGTCTTAAAAGAGATAAAATAAGCTAGGACTGACACAGCAACTGAAACATCATTTGAGATGTTGATTTCTAGGAGTGAATGCATTTGGAATACAAAATACCTACATAGTAAGTGAACACTAAGGATTCTTTCAGGGTCTGGAATTAGCGATGGCATAGATTTGCATTTTACTTTGCTTTGCAAAGATTTATTTTCTTTTTAATTATGTGCACGCATATAGGTGTGGATACCCACAGCAGCCGGAAGTGTCAGAGCCTTTATAGCTGGTGCTGGGAACTGAACTCTGGTTCTCCGGAAGAGCAGTACTCGCTCTTAACTGAGTCATCTTTCCATGACCCAGGCTGGCATTATAGAATATATTCTACATGCATTTTTACTATATTTCATTTTAACTATCAACGCCATTGCACTGCCAGATTTTAAATGATCTGAACAAGCATTTGCTTGCAATGTTAGTAGGTGTGTGTGGTGGCAGCCCTGGTAAGGATCAATACCTTGGTGATGCTGGCTCAGGCTTTGTGCTAGTTTTAGAAAAAGCATGAATTCACAACTGTTTTATTTTACTGAAATGAATACCTGTCTGTTAGGTCAAAGCCTTGGTAATTAGTGGAGACCACATACTATATACCTCATTTATATAAGAAACAGTATTTTTAACTGTTTGTTTGAGATGAAGTTTTGCTATATAGAGTATGTTGGCCATGAAGCCCATGAGAATATGCTGGCTCCTGACTGTGGAGTGTGTACTGTCACATCCATTTGGGAATGTTTTTCTTTATTTGTGTGTGGCTGTGTGTGGGTGATTGAATGACACGTGTGCATGTACTTGCAGAAGCCAGAAGAGAGAGTTACATCTCACAATGAGATGCCAGGGATAGGTGCTGGGAACTGAACTTCTGCAAGAGCAGAAAGCTATTCTGAGTCATATCTCTGGCCTCAACTTACTGTCTTTCTTTCTTTCTTTCTTTCTTTCTTTCTTTCTTTCTTTCTTTCTTTCTTTCTTTTTTTTTTTTGAGACAGGGTTTCTCTGTAGCTTTGGAGCCTGTCCTGGAACTTGCTCTGTAGACCAGGCTGGTCTCAAATTTAAAGAGATATGCCTGTCTCTGTCTCCCGAGTGCTGGGATTAAAGGTGTGTGCTGCCACCACCCAGCAACTTTCAAATATTTCAAAAGTAAAGAGGTATATGTCATACTTTGTGAAATAAAAAGTGAAAAAACACTATATTGATTGACAACCTGATAAAAGTTATTTAAAATTGTCAGCCTTAAATCAAATAATAACAACAGAAAAAAGGCAAAGGAAGGGGTAAAGAGAGGTGACAGCAAGACCAAATTTTAGTCAGCTTCTCCTAGCTCTCACATATGCCTGCCCTTGTTGGATCTGCCACTCAATCCCAGAAAATTCCCACTGTCTGTTATCAGGATCCTCCACACTTGATAGGTGGTCAGTTGGTGATCTAACCTAGCTCCTCCTTCTATATTGGCTGTGTAAATTCTTGGCAACCTAAAAGCAAGAATCCTCCAGGTCAGGGGACTGGGAAGGAAGCAGGCTCAGTGAGCAAAAGTGAGGGTTCAGGTCCCCCAGACCCATGTAAAACTGGATGCAGGAGAATGTACCTGGAATCCCAGAGCTCTGACAGTGAGAAGGGAGATAGAGACAGAATCCTCAGAAACTCACAGGCCAGCCAGCCTGGCATAAGCACCAGTGAACAAGAGACCCTGTCTCAAACAAGGCAGAAGACAGGGACTGACACTTGAGGTTTTCCTCTGACATGTATATGTGCACCATGCACTCCCATGCTGCCACTCATAAATGAGTACCCGTCCCTATACACAAATATTAAAAAAAAAAAAAAAAAGAATTCAGTCAGATCAGTTTTACAAGAATCCCCCAAGCTATCATGTCTCTTTTTAAGCAACTGCCCATCCACTCACACATCACTCATCTTCTTCAACCTACACAAATTCCCCCTTGTCCTTCCCTCTTACAGCTGAGGTGTCCATCTTGCAGAGTAGTCTTTAGCTTAACAAGTGTCAGGGTGATCTCTGTTTTAACAGTCATAGCCGGTAGGAAATGCAGGCACAAAAGAAACCTCCTCTAGTCCTCTGGCTGGAATGACAGACATGCTAGATTTCCTGGGGTTCTGGGGATCCCAACTCCAGGCTTCATGTCTGCATGGCAAGCACTTTAACCACTGAGATATCTTAGCCCTGATCTCAGATTTTAAGCATCTGGGACTCCGTATAGGAAACTGTCTGTTTCCTCTAAGAAGATATTAGTATTTTATTTGTACTTTATTGATTACTGCTGACTGCTTCCTACTAATGAGCAGGAGGCAGGCTGTCTGCTCCTGGTTTAGCCTGACATTTTCCCAAACCACAGATCAAGCAGAGGAATAGGCCCTCTGCAGCCTTGGCTCCTCCTAGGCCCTGGCAGTGGAAAACTGTCATCACCTTATTATCCTTCACTGCATTTTTAAGTGGGATTCTACTCATGTTAAGCCGCTAAAGCAATTAAATAGAAAACATTTTGTACCTTAAGGGAACACGTTTAAAGAAACTTAGCTTCAGCAAATAAGGCACGACAGAATGCTACTTATCCCCAAAGTGACAGGAAGTTTCAAATTATGGCTTGGTTTTAGTAATTTTCGTTAAAAAAACTGGCATTTCTCTTTAAATAGTTTTCTCTAAAAATGAGGCAATATTGTAATGTGCTCCCAATAAGTGATAATTGGCTGAACCAAATATACTACATATATCTTGTTTATAAAAAGATTTATTCATGGGCTGAAGAGATTAAGTCAGAGGATTAAGAGTACTTGATACTCTTGCAGAGGACTCGGGTTCAGGTCCCAGCACCTACATGGTGGCTTATAACCACCTGTAACTCCAGTAAGGTGACCCCGTTTTGTCCTCCACAGGCATACTGTGCCCATACGGGTAAAACACCCACACATATAAAAGAAATAGATCTTTAAAAAGATTTTTTTTAATTATGTATATAAGGCTGCTACAGATGCCCACAAGAAGGTATTGGATCCTCTGGGGCTGGAATTAAAGGTAGTTGTGATCCAAGTGATGCAGGTGCTTCAAATCAAGTCTGGTCCTCGGCAAGAGCAGTATGCTTGCTTTACCTCTGAGTCATTTCTCCAGCCCTGAATATCTGCCGCCTCTTCAGAAGCTATTATGCGGATTCTAATTCTGAGGAATCCTCCTTGTATCAATTGCATTCACACTAAGTATTATAAGATACAACAGACAGAGGAGAAAACGGTCTTTCTTGTTGGAACTGGAAAGCTCAGCGGTAGGGGTGCTTGCCCACCTAGCTTTGGTTGCTTGGCTAAGCCAGTTCTCAGCAATCTCTGTGGGTTTGCACAAATTGTTTCATCCACTGGAACTGTACTCCACCAGCCCCTCACCTTTTCTTTTTGCCTGGCTACATCTACTTACACATTCCTCAGGGCATCTTTTCCGTACCCTTCTCCTGGGTGCTTCCACCGCATCTGGGTTTGAAACAGTAAGCAAAGCCTTCTGTAGGTGACTATTTATTTCACTGGTCTCTCCAAAAGGCTTCAGATTCTTTGAGAAGTAGACACTATGCCATTTTCATCATGCCCCTTCAGCATGGTGAAATAGGAATTCAATGTTACACTTTTTGTTTTGTTTTTAAAATTAAGCTTCAACATTAATGCATACACTGTAATAACCAATCTATAATCTCTATGACATCAATTCAATTTTCAAACTGGTATGTGAGAACTCAGCAACACATTTTGTCATAGAAAACAGAAGTGGCCTTTAACTAGCTACCTCACAGTAATAATTCATAATAAGCCCACTTAACCTACATGGTGGATACACTGTATTATTCAGAGTTAGAGCAGACTTTAACTACTGGAACTCAATAACATATGGGGAGAATGTATTGAGCATCCCAATTTTTTTTTAACAACAGGAACTAATGGTTTCTTGCTGTATCCAGGAATAGAAAAACATCCAAAATACATTGGTGGCTGAAAACAGAGCTTCTGGTGTGGAAGGGAAGAAGGATGACTAAAATCTCCAGAAGCTGAGTGCCAGGGATTGGCACGTTATTTTTAAGATTGCAACTCAATTTGGAGATAGTTGATTTTAATCTCTTTCAAGGGTCTTAATAAGTTAGATGTCAACTTCCTACAAACAACCATCACCCACAACTGACAACTAAGCTTCTTTTTTTTTGATTTTTGAGACAGGGTTTCTCCATAGTTTTTTGGTTCCTGTCCTGGAACTAGCTCTTGTAGACCAGGCTGGCCTCGAACTCAGAGAGATCCGCCTGCCTCTGTCTCCCAAGTGCTGGGATTAAAGGCGTGCGCCACCACCGCCTGACAACTAAGCTTCTTAACACAGACAAAAATCACCTAAACAGTCTTTCTCGCCGTGCGGTGATAGCTCACGCCTTTAAATCTAGC
The DNA here is from genome assembly GCF_000317375.1 of Microtus ochrogaster. Classification (NCBI taxonomy): domain Eukaryota; kingdom Metazoa; phylum Chordata; class Mammalia; order Rodentia; family Cricetidae; genus Microtus; species Microtus ochrogaster. The sequence continues at coordinate 2,628,116 of NC_022013.1, read as the reverse complement.
ACTCAGGAGGTAGAGGCAGGTGGATCTCAGTAAGTTCAAGGCCAGCCTGGTCTACAAAGCGAGTTCCAGGACAGGCAGACTGTTACAGAGAAGTACTGTCTCAGAAAACAAACAAACAAACAAACAAAAAAAACCGAACAAACAAACGAGAGCTCTTTCTCTTAATTTAAAGAAGTATTCTGCATTTAACATTAAGCACAAAGATAGAAAAAGCAAACAAATCAAGCACACGTTTATTAACAGCAAGAAAAACGCTGTCTGTCAGCGAAATGGAGTTAGAGCTGGAGTGGGATGTGTCTGACTGTCCATACAATGTGAACGGTGACCACTGATCAAATGAGACCTTAAGACAACTACAGCACGGGAGAATGGAGGCGCCAATGAATGCAGATCTTTTCTTCCAGTTAATGTTTTGCATTTTCATTCCTATAAAAATGTCTTTCAAACATAAAACTTAAAAAACAAAAGTTTAACCAAAAGCAATCTACAGATTCAACGCAATGCCCAGCAAAATCCCAGCAAAATTCTTCAAGTACCTCAAAAAGAACAGTACTCAACTTCATTTGGAAAAGCAAAAAAAAGAAAAATCCATGATAGCCAAAATAATCCTGTGCAATAAAAGAACTTCTGGAGGCATCACAATCCCTTACTTCAAACTCTACTACAGAGTTATAGTACTGAAAACAGCCTGGTATTGGCATAAGAACAGACAGGAAGACACAATGGAATCAAATAGAAGACCCGGATATTAATCCACACATCTTCAAACATCTGATCTTTGATAAAGAAGCAAAAAAAAAAAAATCAAATGGAAAAAAGAAAGCATATTTAACAAGTGGTGCTGGCATAACTGGATATCAACCTGTAGACGAATGAAAATAGACCCATATCTATCACCATGCACAAAACTCCAGTGCAAATGGATCAAAGACCTCAACATAAAGCCAGCCACACTGAAACTTATAGAAGAGAAAGTAGGAAGTACACTTGAACGCATTGGCACAAGGAACCACTTCCTAAATATAACCCCAGCAGCACAGACACTGAGAGAAACAATCAATAAATGGGACCTCCTGAAACTGAAAAGCTTCTGTAAAGCAAAGGACACGGTCAACAAGACAAAACGACAGCCTACAGAATGGGAAAAGATCTTCACTAACCCTACATCAGAAGAGATCCAACTCCAAAATATACAAAGAACTCAAGAAACTGGTCATCAAAAGAACAAATAATCCAATAAAAAATGGAGTACAGACCTAAACAGAAAACTCTCAACAGAGAAATCTAAAATGGCTGAAAGACACTTAAGGAAATGTTCAACATCCTTAGTCATCAGAGAAATGCAAATCAAAACAACTCTGAGATTCCATCTTACACCTG
>NC_022013.1:2622479-2626636 GCF_000317375.1 Microtus ochrogaster | reverse complement strand
TTTTTTCTGTGGGCTGGATTTAACACAAGGGACTAAGAGCCATCCTAACTACTGAGCCTTTTGCACTTTCCAGTTCTTCCTTTCCATCACACACACTCTCCAGTGATCATATGAGCCCTCCCAGTCCTAGGAAGGCCTCGGGGCTCAGCCACACAGCTTGGGCATCACTGGCTCTCTGCCCTTCTGCAAGTAGCCCTGCCTTTCTGTAACAACAGGCATGATAATTCAGCAACACAATTCAGGATTTATAATCTGGGGCGGGGGGAGGATCCTACACCCAGATGATTAACCAGGCTCTCTGCTCAGTCTCTAGCCGTGGCCCCACAGTGACTGGTGGACCTCACAGAAGCAGGAAGGGTTTGCTCTGTGGCCTCAGTGACCATTTTGAAACTAAATAAGGAGAACAGATGGCGCAAGAACCGCAAATGAAAATTCATAAAAGGAAACCAATTACCCACCTTCTGTGCCACCTGCCCTCTCAACCCAGCTTAGCCCGCAGCTGTGAGGGACGGGGGGCTCACACACATGTCCCCTCGAGGGCATTCACAGAGGCCAACAGCCCAGTTCCAAACCTGGAGTTTTGGCACACCTGACCTGAAAAGATGGAACATTTTGTTGGTCTTGACCTTTAAAACAAGAGCCAGTGCCATAGCAAAGTGACACACGGCAAGGAAGATTGCAAGACCTTCCAAGCGGCTCCAGGGCCGCCGCTGACCTTTTTACACTCCTTCCCTTGGTTCTGATGACCCCACGATGACCCCACCCTGAGCCACACTCACCTCACCCACCGGATGAGGACAGCACCCCAGTAGGCAGTAGGCTGTTCTGGGCTGATATATCAAACAGAAAACCCTTAAGCAACCAGGAATAACAAACATTGCTTCTTCCTGCCCGCCACCAGGAGAGAGTTCTGTTATGCAAGCGTGAAGATGACTTCCAGGTTCTTTGGGTAAAGGCTCTGAGTGTCAAGCCTGATAGCCTGATTTGAGCCCTGGAACTTAACACAGTAGGAAGAGCGAACTGGCCGCTGTAGTTGTCTGACCTCCACAAGTACACCGTAGGCCACGCGTGTTCACATAGATACACATTCGCATATGCACGCATACATTAAATAAATACATACAAAAAATAAACAATTTCGGGGCCGGTGAGATGGCTCAGTGTGTACAGTGCCTGACATGAAAGCACGATAAACTCAAGTTCAATCCCCACCACCCACATAAAGATGGACGGAGTGAGCCAACTCCACAAACTTTGTTATGTACCCACACATATAGATAATAATAACTAACGAATGGTTTTTAAAAGCTATCTCAGCCCACTCTGTGGTAATGAACAAAGATATGGGATTCCTAGAAAATTATGTAACTTTTCAAATAGTTGAAGCATACTTAAATAATTGATGTTAATATGTACTATTTCTTTTTTCTTTCTTTCTGTTTCTTTGGGGGCGGGGTGCTGGGGGTGGTTGAGACAGGATTTCTCTGTGTAGCTTTGGAGCCTATTCTGGCACTCGCTCTGTAGACCAGGCTGGCCTCGAACTCACAAGATCCACCTGTCTCTACCTCCAGAGTGCTGGGATTAGAAGTGTGCTCCACCACCGCCCAGCTCTTCTTACAGTCAGTTGATTTAAATAATAAAAGTCTCTTATACACGTGTTCCTCTATCCAGCGACCTAACATGAGCCTAGCCACCAGAGCTTGCCTGACATCACCAGCACAAGCTGCACTTGGAAAGTGGCTTTACCAAAGGCAGAAAAGAATGGCATCAAAGCGCCCAGGTCACCGATGGGAAGCATCTGTCTATACAAGGCCCTCCGTTTCCGCTTGAGTGGCAGCGGGCTCCTTTCTCACACGCTCTTTCACTTGCTGCTGTGTCTTCCCCCCTGGAACTCAGGTCCCCACTCCCCATGAGAGGCGACGAAATCGGTTACAGCTCTGCTCCCCAGGTTCATAGCTCTTTAATGTAAACTGTATGTGTGTCTATGTGTATGCGTGCGGGTGTCTATGTATATGTGTGTATGTATATGTATGTACGTATGTGTATATACACATGTATGCCTTACACTAGTTTGCTGATGTCCGAAGAGGTCAGAAGAGGACATCAGATCCCCTGGAGCTGGAATTTGCAGGTGGCTGTGAGTCACCCCACGTGGGTAGTGGGGCAGCAATGCTCTGGACTGTTGAGCCAATCCCCAGCCCTCTGAGCTCATATTCCTTGATGCCCTATTTCCAGCCTTGTCAAAAAACATCCTAACACGGGGACTCCACCTTCCTACCACGAAACTCTGGCCATGCTCATCTAATTCCCTTAATGTAGGGAGCAGTGAAGTTGGGGACAACACGGCAGTCAAAAAGGAACAGTCCTGTGGAAGAAAACTGATTCTGAAGGCTGGAGTGTTAACCCTTGCTTACCCATGCACAAGGTCCTGAGTGCGAGCCACCACACTGCAGAAGAAAAGCAAGCCGTGTCTAGGCGGCAGGGTTTGCTGTTTGCATCCAGGCTGCCTCCTTTTTGTGTCCTTTATTTCTTTTCCTATTCAGTTCATCCGGGTGTATGTTTGAAAAGTAGTGAGTGGAGGGGAGACGAGAAAGAATCCAGGTGATTGATGCTTCACCAGGGAACTGCCCTTGTCTCTGGATTCAATCCTGCAGAAAGAGAATTGCATTATTCTAATCAAGTGCTCCAGGACAGCTCTTCTATGCCAAACCAAGACAGGGAGCAATTTGTTGGAGTCACCTGGGCCTCCTTCTGCCTTCCAGACTGTCACCAGCTCAAACCCTGCAAGCAAAGACAGATTCCAGGCACCCTGGAGCCCCTAAGTCCTGGATTCTGCTCCCATTCCTTTCTCACCTTCCTCTTGAAGTGGACAAAGCTCTGCTTGCCATTGCACGTGACACACCTGCCTCCCCTCTCAGCCCATGGGGCTCTCCTCGAACCCCCTCCCCAAGAGAGACTGGAGGCTGAAAGAAAAGGGGAGAAAACTCCTAATGGTTATCATTAAAGTACATCCAACCTGTGGCTCGCAGATTGTATGCACCCCACAATAGCTATGCAAGACACTCAAAGAAAAATCAGAAATTTGCTTAAACATTATAAGAATTTTTTTGCAATTTTGTAAAAAAAATTTTGCATTTTTTTTAATTCAATGTAGCTCCCAAGTGTGAACTTGGACACCATGTCAATGATGTCAAAGGTGGTACCTGTCCAGTCATAGACCCTTAAGATCCCTAAGGCAGGGCCTCTCAACTTTCCTAGTGCTGTGATCCTTCAATACAATTCCTCATGTGGTGGTGACCACCCTAGCCATAAAATTGTTGCCGTTGTCACTTCATAACTAATGTTGCTACTGTTATCAATCATGATGTAAATACTTTGGGAGATAGAGGTTTGCCCCTACCTGAGGGGGCCCTGACCCACAGGTTGAGAACCACTGCTAAGGCGTTAAACTCACTGCCTTGTGTTAGAGGTGGGAACATAAAACAGAATTTTCCTCAAACCTGGAGTTGTACCTGAAAGGATGCAGCAGGCAGCCAGGAGGAAAAGGGAAGGGGGAGAAAAGGGAAAGTTTGCCTCAAAAAACTCTTGCTTCTGATGGAAACTCCAAGTGGATCTTATACAAGTTCATGGCCACACTCCTCAACCTCAGCGTGCAGCTATGATGGAGTCCTACAATGGAAATGTACTGCCTGCCCCTACACCTGGCTTTCTGGAAGCCATCCTCCCCCTTACTCTAGGACCACACAACCTGGGCTTTCTGCCACCCATGTGTTACCCCGCCCTTTCCTCTCTCCTACCTCTTGCTCACAACCTATATGCTCACTCCATCCGCTGAACTTCAGTTTCTCCATCTCCAGCAACCTTGGAAACCACTGCTATCCAAGTCACGCTGAGTAGTCCCTTAGTCTCCAGAGCTAGTGTGTGTGTGTGTGTCCCTATGTGTGTGGTGTATGCATATGCATGTGGGTGGGTGGGTAGGTGTATGTGTATGTGTCGAAGGGGTGTGGGTATGTGTGGGTATGTGTGATGTGGTGTGTGGATGGTGTATGGACATGATCCCCGTCTCTTTTTTCATTACATTTTCCTGTCATTGTTGTTCTACAGAAACCCCGGGGAAAAAAGTCACGGGCTTATTAAAACAAATAAGAGAAAGCAAG
>NC_022013.1:2614638-2616124 GCF_000317375.1 Microtus ochrogaster | reverse complement strand
GAATGCCTGCAGCTGCTGGGGGAAGCATGATCCTGCTTGTCCTCGATCAGTTAGGGAGTAGAAATGAGTGAGGAGATGGGGTCCTGGGCTAGAAACCCAGTCCCTCTTCCCAGAAATCTGCCTCCTGCAGACAGGTTCCACCACCCAAAACAGTGCCACCATCATCAGCAAGGGTGCAAATATGTGAGCCTGTGGGGGACATTCACACCCAAACCCTAACAGCTCGTATCTCTGTTGATATCCCCAGCACTAGCACCCCAAAAAAATTACAGGGAGGACTTGTTTGGTGTTTTTTCGGGGTTCATCTCAGTCACCCCCTACAAATTCACAATAAGTAGGGGTTGTTGTGTTAGCTGTGGCTGCATAGAACTTTCAGCCATTTCCACTAATTTTGCACATCCTTGTACTAGAAGCGAACCGAAGATTCCTGTTGCCTACTACCAAAGAAAGAGAGAACAAAGACATTTAAGGCAGAACAGAAACAAACGTCAGAGAAGATCCTGGGCTCCCCCAGGCTGCAGCATAACCCTCCAAAGTGAATCCTGTGATCATGGCGTCAGTTCATCAGATCCTGGCAAGCTGCAGAACAACTCGTTCTGCTTGCAAGGGGCTTTCAGTCTGCCAAGGGAAGGGATTAATATTCATAGCCGTCCTTCCAAAACTAGCGGGCATGAAGAGCCGCGGTAGACACTTTTGTCCAATAAAGCCCTGCCTAGAGTCCAGCCTAATAGCTCTGCGCTTTGGTCCGTGGACTGGATTCAAGGACAGTTTATCCCTGCATGCAAATGAGAATGTCAGCTGACTCACCTTCACCCGTGTCTCCTGGACCTGGTGGCACACTTAATCCTGCTGCTAAGTCAAATACAAAACCTACGAACGTCAGCCAGAGGGTTGGCTGTGCTGGAGACAGGGAACCCCGAAAGGAAGAGTTAATTTATCCTCAATCCCACCTCCTCAGGACTGCACCCTGCTCCCTCCAGCTGTGTCCTCTACGCCTCATGACACCTGAGCCCAGCGACCTGTCTCCAATGAGGTGATGTTCTTGCTCAGAGGGAAGAACCATCTCCTGGGGACTAGCTAAGACGTCTTGGAGGGTACAGGTGTATGCTTCCACCTGTACGCCATTAGAGTCCAATCCCCAGGACCCACACGATGGAAGGAGAGAACTGATTCTGGGAGGTTATTCTCTGACTCCCACATGTGTGTTCTGGCATTTGTGTGCACACACAAATACAGACATGCATAAATAAACAGTTGCTCTCTAAAACCCTTTTTTTAAAAATCACCATCTGCTGAGATTCATACATTTAGAAGTCCCGTGGAGGATTCTAGCCTCACACCAACTCTGGCCATTGCAGCTTTCCATTGGCCAGAGAGAAAAACCGAGGCTGCTGGGTTAAAACACAACCAAGAAGGTAATGCCAAAAGTGACTGAGGATGACATAGCTAGCCAGAAATGGATGGCATCGGGCTCAGTCATTGTCAT
>NC_022013.1:2612145-2612704 GCF_000317375.1 Microtus ochrogaster | reverse complement strand
AGATGGAGGTGACAGCTGTGGATCTGGCTAAGGTGGAGCAGTCAACTTCTCCACTTCCCTCCCAACAAGAATAGGCCAGGGTCAAAGTGAAGCTCGCTATTACAAGCTGTGAAGCTTCAGACCACTCGTGCGTTCCCTCCAGGTCTTTCTCAATCTGTAACTGGAAGATGGTGTCCATGTGTCACAGGGATGCTGTGAGAATTGAGCTAACAAGGACATATGCGTTGGGACATGACCTAAGATACTGTGGTAAATTGTATCAATATTGTTCTCTAGTCACTGGTCTTTCTGACCATCTTCATGGGTGCATCCCTCCCTCAGTTCTCATTCTCTGTGCTTTCCTTCCTTTCCTCAGGGAACACCTTGGCTTCTACGAGGCCCAAACCAAACTCCTTCAAGGTCGAGCTGTCTCTTCCAGGAAGCCATCCTGGCTAATTGTCCGCTCCTCCGTCCTCAGAGCCCTTGCTATTTTCTCCCTTGCATCATTCAATACCTTCTCATTCCAAGCGGACTTCAAAGCCCCCTCGAGGAAGAACCAGTAGCTAAGTCACCTTAGTGT
>NC_022013.1:2607563-2611524 GCF_000317375.1 Microtus ochrogaster | reverse complement strand
AAAAAAAACAGAAAAGGAAGGCCCCAGTGCTATCAACAACCTTGAAAATCTTTTCTCCTACCTCTGCTCCAGGGAGGGCAGGGGAGGGGATGTACACCACTAAACATCCAGAGAAGGCCAGGGCCCGACTGAGGTCAGCATCGTCATGTGTCACTGCTGCCACGGGAGTCCCTCCTGCAGCTCAAAGCACTGAGGTCGAACCCCCCTTGCTCTCCTTAAAATCCCCCAACACAGTCAAAGCCAACCATCCCATCCCACACTCTGCAGTGACCTTGTTTTGCCCCCTGCTTCGCCCTGCCCTCTGCCCCTCTGACACCTCAGTAGAGAGGCAGCCCCTGCCTTCCAAGACCAGCTGTCCTGGCTCGGGACAATCTCCCTTGACTACTTCCCCGGCCTTTCTCCCTCCTTCCACCATTGTCCCTCTCACCCATGAGAGTTATTTCTCCTCTGCTTTCCAGACCTACATCTGTGCCTGGACAACCTTGGACAGCTCATTTAAGTTCTTCTGTGTGAATTAAGTTAACTTTAGAAGTGCCCGTTTCTCCGATTGGATGTGTGAAGGATCTGCAGAGCAGGGGGCCTGTTGCCATGTCTTCCTACAGGCAGAGATCCTCCTTTCATTTCTGCTCAGATCGTGCCCTGAAGTTAACATTGTGTAGACTGGATGTCCCACAGATGAGAGAAATGTCAGACGGATGGCCGCAATGTCCCTGGATGAGGAGGGACATTTCCCCTGTGGGTTTCACTTGTCAGTTTACCTCTACATAAAAGTTAACCACCTGAGCACTTCTCTGAAGCATGGAAACACTGTTTCTTAGACCAGCGTTCTTGAGGGTCCGCTATTAACCTGAAGTGATGTGGAAGACAGCATCCCACTGCTAGGCTCCTAGCTACTGCTGATGGAGGAAGGCCATTGGTTAATTAAATAAAGAAGCTGCTTGCCCTGATAGGTTAGAACGTAGATGGGAGGAGTGAACTGATCAGAATGCTGGGCGGAAGAGGAAGTGAGGTCAGAGACTCGACAGCTCTCCTCTCAGGGGCAGAGGCCTCAGAGAGACACGATGCTCCACTCTTGCGGGCAGAGGCGAGAGCTCTGCTCTCTGAGGCACACGCGATGAAGCTCCGACCCAGGATGGACGTAGGCTAGAATCTTCCCAGTAAGACCGGTGCTACATAGATGATTAGAAATGGGCTAAATTAATATGTCAGAATTAGCCTAGAAGAGGCTAGATAGATGGGCCAAGCAGTGATTAAAAGAATACAGTGTCTGTGTAATTATTTCAGGGCATAAGCTAGCCAGAGGCGGCCAGGGTGCTGGGGACGCAGCCCCACCGCTCCTATTACAACAAACTGCAGCTGAGATCCACAGCTCCCAGCAACTACAGCCGAGAGCCACAGCTGCCAGCAACTCCAGCCGAGATCCACAAGCATCATTAACATGCAGGGACTCGATTATGATTGCTCATGAAGCGGCGTTTGTCATCTGCAGAAGATGATGTGCATGCTATTGTATAAGGCAAATTTGCTGATTCCTTTATCCAGGCGTATGAATTCTGTTTATAGTTTGTCGTGCTAACTTACCGCTGTCGCTTGCCTCCTGGGAACAAAGCCCGGCTTACACTCAGGAGTCCCCAACAATTACAAAAAACACAAATGCTTTGCTGTGGGACCCTGTCTTCTAGGCATGACACAGCAATGGCATGCCTGAGCTCACAGTGATTGACAAGACCTGCATAGACAAGGCCATCAGCATCTCAGGACCCATAGGGGTACAGCTCCTCCCTGGGGAGTAGTGGGAAGTTAATGGCTGCTGGGGGAGGGGGAACCCCTTCCTTCAGTGGTGTAGCCACTGCTAAGTGGTCCGTGCTCCGGTTAATAAACTTCCATCCTTACTCACGTGAGCAGTCCTAAGGAAACAGGAACAACAAGGAAACGTGACAGTTGAATGGAGACTTGTTGGGAAGAGGGATGGGACCAGCAGGAGGGGAACGGGGACAAGAGAGAGTGAATGTAGTTGAAATGCTTTAGCTACATGTATAGAAATATCATAACGAACCCCGTTATTATGCATATTAATATATGCTATTAAAAACTCTCCCCCTAGTGCCTGTTTAACCCGCCATCTTTCTCCTCCATTTTCTCCCTGTCAAATCTCTTCCACTATGGCCCACATTGATGCCAGGATTTGACTCTCCCAAAATAGCAGAATCTGCTCCACAGCATTTTCCAGCAACCTAGTTCTCAAAATTGGGGGTGGGGAAGGGGGCGCTAGCTCTCAGAACTGGGGGCGGTGGGAGGGGCAAGAGATGACATGCTATTCAGCCCCTTTTTCTTGAGTCATTTGCTCAGTTCCCAGGCAAGAAATCAATCGCAAACCATGATCCAGAAAGAGAAAACCTGGTCACGTTGCATCTGCAACTTGACAAACAACAAGAAGCCGGGACCAGAACTGACGGAGAAAACAAGACTGTCCATGCCGGATCCCAGACTTGTGACTGGACGCCAGATGGCTCAGGTTCACCTGTAAGGCCAGGCCTGCTGCGTGACTTCATTTAATTGTGTGTTTCGATCATTTGGTATCTGCAGCCAGAGCCTCTGGCAGCAAATGTCCTTTTCCACCAGTTCAAGCAAGAAAATGTACCTGCCGCGGTCGAGTCTGCCTCACTAAGCTGCTGACTTATTTTAAGAACTAAATCTTTCCTGCTACTCTATTTTTTCTCTCTCGGAGTGTGTTGCACTCCAAGACTGACAGAAATAATTTGCAGGCCAGGCAGGAATCCTTTTATGTGGTGACCTATCGCCACCTACTGATCAGCTGCTTAATAGCAGCCAAGAGGACCTCGGAGGTCCTTTTTTAGGGAAAATAGTTTTCTCCGAGGGCGTTTTACATGAATTCTCCTCTCCTTACTCAGCTGGAACACTTTGCCGGGAAGTCTTATGATCTTTCTATCTTTGAGGTAAATGAGCTAAGACCCATGGCACAACAAGGAAGCCGAGCGAGACTTTTACTTGCCAGTCCTGCCTCACCCTTCTTCTTTGGCAGCTGTCGCTTCTAAATGACGAGTTCATGACAGACAAGCTAATGCTGTCTCCAGGTGTCCCAAACACAGACGTGGAGAAAGATAGCCCTCCCAAGGGACCTGATGCAACCATCTTGTCTTTATTTAACCTTTCGGATCAAGATCTCTAAATTTGGGGTGCAAGATTAGTCTCACGGTGCCATGTCGCCATGGCTCTTCACATCTAAGAGGAAGAGAGTGTCTCCACTGTGGCCGCTAAGAATAGACAGGCTGCTGGCCGGGCGTTGCCCAAAGTCCTTGCTCATTGCCTGCCCAGTGCGAGAAGCGCGAGCTACAGGCACGCACTGTCCAGCAAGGTCAGATTCCCCGTTACTGCAGATGTTTAGAGACTGGGACTTCTTGCCCTTGGCATCACTGGGTCAAATCAGTCTGTGTTACTGTGAAGCTGCCCGTCCACCACAAACATTTAACAGTACCCTTGGCCTTTTGCCCAGGAAATGCCAGTAGCACCCCCACTCCCCAACTCCATCGTGTTATAATAACCAAAATATCTGCAGATGTTGCAATCGGCTCCCTACCATGGGGGACACAAAATCATCCCTGATTAAAAACCTTGTGTCTAGAAACAGGTACATAAGTCTAGTGGTTTGGATGTGAAATGTCTCCATACATTCATGTGTTTAAACATTTGGTCCCAGTAGGTGGCGCTGCTGGGCATGGAGACTTGCTGGGACGTGGGAGGCTGTAGGGACCAAGCTTTGGGTTTATAAACAGGTCCGTGGAACTTACTCTCCGATTCCTAATTCTCCCCTTACTTCCCTGGTGAGGAACAAGTCACACCAGAAGCTCCGAGCGCCACGGATGTGCCACCATTGCCTTCCCTACCATGAAGGACTAAATGACCTAAATGATGAGCCAAAATAAACCTCTACTCTCTTAGA
>NC_022013.1:2601141-2606698 GCF_000317375.1 Microtus ochrogaster | reverse complement strand
AGGGTGGGAGGGAACAGAAGGAGGAGGCACTATTGCCACCACCATTTAACACAAACACGTTGCCCCAGGAACATAACGGCTAGGCCACTGGTCTTCTAAAAAGCACAAATTGTGTGCAGAGACCTCTGTTGCCTCCTGCTGTTTAACCCATGAGGAGCCTGTCCTGGCTCTCTAAAGAGACATTTGTTACACACGAAGAAACTGAAGTTCAGAAATGTCAAGTCACTTGACCGAGGTCATACAGCTAGGAGCAGCAGAGCAACCAAGGGAACCAGGATCCCCACCCCAAAATGAGAATTAGCACCCAATCCAGGACCAAAAGTTCTAGAACAGTCTCAGCTCTCAACCGCACTCTACAGTCCGCCAGAACTGTCCCAGCAATCTGTCTAGACTGAGACCTGCAGATAAGAAGGTCTAACTACTCTCTGTAAGAAAATCAACCCAACATTCATGCTGGGGGGTTGTACTTCAGGGCTGAGAGTTTCTGATCATCCATTTACAAGATTAAGAAGAAAAAAAATTATCAGTGATTTTCAATTTTGCCTTCAAATAGAATCATATCAAGGTTTTTTCAAAAGGAATGACTAAACCACACAGTAGCTGAAAGGGACTCTCGGGGACCCGGGGACACTCCAGTGTGCAGTTAGAATTAAGATCCCTGAGACATCCTGGTTCCCAGGCTGAAGGCCACTGCCACCTCACAGGCAGTCAGGACACACTGGGATGCTCTGGTGGGAATGAGTAGCTGGGAGACTTCCTGGAGCTTTTTGTGGTCTCGGCTGCTCTCCAGTCCATGAAAAGACCGTCAACATCTCATCAGAGATGAGACCACGAAACATCAGAGTCCACTGTGGCTCCAGGTAGGGGTAAGCCCTGGGAACGAGGACAGCAGCCAGAGCTTTGTTCTAGCCCATGGTCTTGCAGGAAACAAGAGAGCACACCTTTCTGAGAATGGCTCACGCCTCTCTTCCAGCTCCCAGAGGAAGATTCTCTCCTCCCAGCTCTCCCCTCCTAGCTCTCCCCTCCTAGCTCTCTCCTCCCAGCTCCCGGGAAGGGGGAAATGCCCACTCATCAGGTATGCAGAAGCTGTTTAGGCCACACCACTGGAACTATGGACCTTTTCTGTTCCTTCCAGTGCCTTCTGATGTCACTGTTTGTACAAGTGGCCCTCCTCCAGCAGGATGGCTTCACCTAGCACTTGCAAGAACAATTAATAATAAAAAAATTCCATGCCCATTTTCTCATGTATGCTTCCTAAGGACCCACACAAAATGGTTCCATCATCATCTTCTTCATCTTCCAATCACACACACACACACAAAAAAAATCAGTTAAAGGGGACAGTAGAACACAGGCAACATGAAAGAGAGAGGTGCAATACAATAAGGGTTAAAGACTTACATGGGGAGCTGGAATGGCAGGGAGTGGATTAGCCCAAAGTGTGGATACATGAAGAAGCCTAATTAAAAGCCACTAATTTTAAGAGAGAGAGAGAGAGAGAGAGAGAGAGAGAGAGAGAGAGGATAGATATTGAACAGAAGTACCCCACATGAGTGAGTAATACTGTTCCCAGAAGACATGTTATTAAATGAAAATCTCAATGCCAGGCAGGCCGTACCTCCCTATGAGTTACTGTTTAAGGAGTCCCCAGAGATACCCAGAACAACACAGCCCATTACTGCTGCTCCTGGTTGCCCACCATAGATAGATGGTCAGACCCTATTGCTGAAGACACCCCTAACTTTCAGTGTTCAACACAGAGAGCAAGAAACTCTCTTGGCTAGCGTGCATAGTGCCTGAGGTGCGGTGCAGGCCTCTGGAGGAGAAAGTCACCAATAACCTGATAGAGCTGTGACCCTTGCCTGCAACAACACTGATTAGACCACAAAAAGAGCCCCCTGGAATTTAAGGGTACAACAGCTAAGCAGGTAACCAATCACTTTCTGATTGGATGTGAGGCCTGCCCCACAGGAGAAATTTCATACCTGGAACTGTAAACCTGAGCAAAAGCCCATGCTGAGGAGATTATAGGCCCTGTCAGGCAATATGGGGTATTTCTTTCTTTTTTTTTTTTTCCTTGCTAAAGGGTCCTACTATCAACTATCAAACACCTTCTAAATATGCGTGTACCAACAGATCTGTGCTCCTTTCGGCTTTGGTCAGAGAAGCTTCCTTTGGCCGTGGATGGTGGTTCATGTAGAGACACATCACAGGTCAGGGTGCTGAGTATAAAACTGAGGGCTCAGCTGTGGATGGGTCGTCTGTACCGACCTCCCAGAATCCATTGCTCCGGGAACTTCAAAGAAGGGACAGACAGAATGGAAGAGCCGGCAGGGGAGCTGTGGAACGCTGACTTTTGGGTCTGGCACAGCTGCCCCGTGCATCCGATCTCATTAGTTGTGGCTATCTGCTCACGTCCTACTGGAGGAACCCCCACTCACGTGCGCTCAGGCAGCACTAATTGAGTTCAGGGGGTAACTGATAAAACAAATCAAAACAGAGAACTCCAACCTGAAGCTTGTAGGGGAGGGGTGGAGGCACTAGAGGGAGCTAGAGGGAGTCAGTAGGAGAGTCGACATAACCGACAGTTGCGCAAGCATATGGAACTCTCCAAGAATAAAAATATCATTTAAAATAAATAAGCGAACAAAAAAGATTTAATGGGAAAGAGGTTCCTACGATGTTAGCACCTGGGGCTGCTTCTACAGATATACACATGAATGCCAGGCATTCTTACTGTATTTTAGAAGTGACACAGGAAAAAAAGAAATCCTGGAATTCAACAAAAGCGAGAAGAGGCCCAAGGGGTTGGGGTGGGGTGTGAGTGTACGACATACTGGTGAGTCAGCTCCTCCCTCCCTCTCCCTCTCTCCCTCCCCCTCCCCCCTTACCCCCCTCTCTCTCCTGGAAGGCAGACCTGGATGCAAACTTGACCTCTGACTGTGGGAAGGCTCCAGGCCTGCAGTTGCGCAGGTCTGCCAGTGGGAGGCGCTGTGGCGCCGCTCCGGCTATCTCTGCCGGTGGCCTTGGGAATGTGGCCACAGGGACCTGGACACCACCCTGGCTGTGGCCGACGCGTGGCAGCCTCAGTCAGCCAGCCCAGCCTGGGTCCAAGGTCCTGTCCTGCGAGAAGGCAAGGGCGGGGGAGGGATTCCCAAGATGAAAGTTCTCGACTGCTTTGTGGTCACAGCCAGTCTGTTTTCTTGTGGATGCTAGGATGCCCTGTGCGCACAGGCACTTGGGGTAGAGAGCCAAGAATCTTTTCTAAACTCATGAATTTTCCAGACTTTGGATTTTTCACCCAGATTTCGGGGCCAGGGCCAAATGAAGAACTGTGTCTGGGACAGTCAGGATACACAAACTGGAGGCTTCTTGAAGTGCGTCTGGTCCGACTGGAGATGAATAGAAACAAACATAACTCCCTTCAGAAAACTTAGAACAAAGGAAGAAGGGAATGTAAGCTATGTTGCTAGAAAGGCTTCACGGCTTAGAACGCTTGAACATGCTGCTGGCTTGAATAAAATGTCTAATTATAATTCATGTCCCCTATTTTGTTAGTGTGGTTTTAGCTTATCAAAATGTAATGCTATCGTTTGGAGGCTCAACTTACTAAACCTGGATGGAGGTGGGCGGTCCTTGGACTTCCCACAGGTCAGGGAACCCTGATGGCTCTTCAAGCTGATGAGCGAGAGGGACTTAATCAGGGGAGGGGGAGGGAAATGGGAGGTGGTGGCGGGGAGGAGGCAGAAATCCTCAATAAATAAATAAATTAAAAAAAATTTTAAAAAAATCTAAAAAAAATTAAAAAAAATGTAATGCTATCCAAGGTGACGCAGGAACTCTGTGAATCCATTTACCAAAAACGGGAAGAGGAGGAAAAAAGAGGGTTTCCAAGAAACTTTACGTATGTTTTCCGGAGCCACCAGGATTCGTGTGCACTGCTGTGACTAAGACACACAGGGGAATGGAGCCCACTCTGTATGACCACTAACCGCTCTCTTAGCCTCTGGCCTCCTGTTAACACCCGTATTTTAACCTCTTCAAATGTCTTCTTAACACCCCAGCGCTGCTTCATAGAGTCCTGCCCTGAGGGCGCAGCCCAGCACCCAACTTCGCCTGCGGAGAGGTCTCTCCTCAAGGCCACTGTGGATGGCAGCACGGAGCACTGTATCACAGCAGCTGTCCTGACCAGACCTTATCCTTCTGCCCCTGTCGCCGCCCAGCCCCACCGCTTGATCTGCAAGCACCAGCACATGTGTTTTATTGCAGATGTGTTTTTGTGGAAAGGCTGGGGAGGTGCAGCGTGAGCCAGTGTGCCTATGGCAAAGAAAGAGGCAACTGGTTTCTATCAGAAAACAAACATAGCAAACAGACAAAACAACAACAACAACAACAACAACAACAACAAAAAACAGTCCAGAGTACATTCATCCCATCTAGAGCAGAGCCCACTTAACCCCTAAAAGTCTTTTAGAAACCACTGTACTATGCTATAAAGCCCTCGGCCACCATAGCGTGCTATGCTTGTCCTCTTGAAACTCAGCATCCCTCAGTGTTCTGGGTGTAATTCAGGATTTGGAGAACTGCCAGAGCCTCACTTCCTCTCTTAGTTTTTCTTTCGTGTGTGTGTGTGTGTGTGTGTGTGTGTGTGTATGGATTTTGCCTGCATGTGTATATATGAACCACGTGTGTACCTGGTTCCTATAGCAGCCAGAAGAGGACATTGGATCCCCTGGAACTGCAATTAGAGGTGGCTGTGAGCTGTTGTGTGAGTGTTGGGAACTGAACCCACGTCCTCTGGAAGAGCCGCCACTGCTATTTTTCAGCCATCTCTCCAGTGCCCCACGCCCCCACACACACACTTTAGTTCATAATTCCTCCTGTGGTTAAGAAGTCACAGCCCTTCACTGAGGCCCTCACAGAGGAAAGTGTACTGTTTTGAGATGGACCATTGGCTGACTGCCGTTTCCTCACTGCCAAGTCCAGTCAAACAAACAAACAAACAAAAAAAAAACACCTTCCTATCTTCCACAGAGATGTACAACAAGGCTAAGAAGTGGGGTCAGGAGATTTCAAGGCAAAGCATAGAGAGTCAGCAAATCAGAGGACCCCAAATGCAGTGCACTTGTGTTTACTAGCCATTGGCTGAGCCCAGATACTGGGAGCTGGGGGATCAGAGTTGAACCTGCTTGTCTTCGGTGCGTGAGCTTCTGTCTGGAGGAAAGAAAGGGGCCATCTATCTTCCAGAGGGCTTACTTAGGAGCCAGTCACTTACAGACAACGGGAGTGTGGAGTGGGCTGCTTAAGCAAGCTGGCTGGAACAAGCTGGATTTCCCACTGCCAAACACTGAGATCAAAGGATGCATCAGGGGAAGCCAAAGTTGATTTATTACTCAGGGTGAAGGGATGTCAGATGGGATTCCAGGCAGGTATGCACACAAGAGCAAGCCATAAGCCAGGTGTGGGGTCGTGCGGGCTGTGGTCTCGCCACAGAAATGCTGCCCACAGACCAAGCTCCTGTGTTCAGCAGTCAGCAAGATTTCCCAGGAGAGAAAGA
>NC_022013.1:2595745-2600606 GCF_000317375.1 Microtus ochrogaster | reverse complement strand
CAAGTTGGCCTCCAACTCTCAGGCTCAAGCAATCCTCCAGTCTCAGCCTCCTGAGGAGCAGGTCCTGTAAGTTCCGCTACACCCAGCTTGCTATGATACTAATTCTTTGCATTGATATTGTTTTACTATCCTTCTCTGGTCTTGCAGTAAATGCCTTCCTTTGTGGACTGGGGTCACTCCAGAGATGGGGATTTCTGCCTAAGATGATATCCTTCCTCTTGCAAGTCTTCTGTGACTCCCAATTTTACCATGAAGAATTCCTCATTTCGGGCTCCCTCACAGTGCCCTGCACCCCCTTCTGTGCCAGACCCTCATGATATATTTAGCTCTCCATGTCCTCCTATGATTTGACTTGGAATTTGTATAAGCCAGAAATATTGAACATCCTTTGTTAAATAGCTTAGAACCTCCTGCAAAGCAAGTACTAATAAATATTGTCAAGTGAATGAATACATAAATAATTACATGAATGAATGAATGAATGACTAGAGAACAACAGATCACAATAGAAGCAGGTATCTCTCCCATGAATTCCAGTTGGCAGGAGAGATGTATATACTGAACTACAAGTTATTAATCCTCATAACTCTTAAAAGAGAAACTGTGGCCATTGGAGCCCAAGATGGCTCAGCCATTAGAGCACTTGCTGCTCTTATCAAAGATCCAGATTCAGTTCCCAGCATCCATACAGCGACTCACAACCAACTGGAGTTCCAGGGGATCCATAGCCTCTTGCTGGGCTCTGCAGACTCCTGCATTCACACAGTGCACATCTATATTGCAGGCAAAACCTCCACACACAGAAAATAAAACAGATAAATCTCACCAATAGAAAACAATGGAGGTAGGAACCCCCCACCCCACCCTGGGGATTTGTTAATGACGTGACTGCACCAAAGACTAAAACCAAAACACAGAAGGGGACTCACTGGCAAGCGGCCGGACCTGGATCTTCTTAGTCTTGGTTTTCACGGGCACTGGCTTGTATTTGCACTTGCCTGGTGGGGCTCGCCTAGAAACACGGGCAGGAAGGGTGATGATCCAAGAATTAAGACATCAAGATTCACTAGAACTGGGGCAGACCCTTTCTTGCCCACGGGACTGGGTGGATGCTATAGGAGTGGGCTCAGAGCTAGATGCAGAGGAAAAAGGGTACTCTGGGCCTTCAGCAGGCAGTGAAAAAGGGAGGACAGCATGGTGACAGGCACTGGGTCCACATCAGAGCAGCTCAGGACACCTTTCAAAGTCTCAACGCATGCTTCTATGAAATGCAATAATAATAATAACAATAACAAGAAGAAGAAAGAAGGGGGAGGAGGAGAAAGAGGAGGGTTTCCAATGGCTCACAGGGAGATAGTGAAGTTTGAGAGCTGTATGCCTGGCACACATGATAAGTGATTGATGAAGAATGGAGTTTAAAAAAAAAAAAACACTTGGACAAGGCCCAGCACATAATAAGAATTCAGAAGATGATAGCGATGATGACGGTGATGATGGTGATGATGATGATGATGATGATGATGGTGGTGATGGTGATGATGGTGGTGATGATGATGATGATGATAATAGCTGTTACAATGGCAATGGTGAATCACTTTAAGGAAAATCCCTTCAAAGGGTCCTGGCGCAGACCCTAAGGATGGCCCTCCTCTCCAGCTACCACCATGCTCATTCTTAAACTGCACATGTTCAACTCCTGAAACAAACGGACTTTGGGCACTGGGCGGGAACATCCCAGCCAGCCCTCTCTGCCTTCACTTTGCTCCAGCCCTCTCTACAATGTCACCCTCACCCCATGTAGGCCAGTGTGCTGACTCAACTGGCTTGCTATCTTCTTGGCATCCAGTCAACATGTGTGTGCATAATGCTTGCTGTGGTCTCCCTGGTGCATGGATAATAAATGCTGACATGAAAAGAGGTGCAAACAGCCAGTCTTTGTGGCTCACACCTACAATTCAAGCACTCAGGGAGCTGAGGCAGGAGGACTGCTTTGAGTTCAAGACTACTTAATGAGTACCAGGCCAACCTAGACAATAAAATGAGACTCCCCTCTCAAGAAGAACAACAGAAGTTTACTCCTGCCTTCTGTCTGGTTCTTCACAGCTGCTCTAGGGAAAGACAATTATTTCCTCAGCAAACTTAATCACCAGATTGTCAAAGTATCATCACCCACCCAGAGCCCTCAGAAGGCTGGACTTCTCAGGCCTGAGAACAAGAGCTGTGTGCAGGAACAGACCACAGAGGAGGCTGCCCAGACTGAGTTCACCCTGTGCCAATCCACATGCTACTCTGAGCAGGGCATCTAAGGCACTGCCTTGGGGATCAGCTGAACCTCTCCCAGGAACTTCTGAGATTACACAGACAGAGAGCCTGGTTGTTAAGTTATGCTGGACCCTGGGCAATGACTAAACCTATTTGTCAATTATCTACTGAATGCCACCTCAGGCTGGGAAACAAGTCTCACCAATACGTAGACCTAGCTATGAGCTTATTCCTGAGAAGAAAATGACACCAACCCTTACCTCGAGGGGTCGACAAATAAGTAAATAGATCCATGTGCTGCATAGGCACTTGGGTAGGAAGTGGCCAGGAAATACAGCTCCCCTAAGGAAATAGGAGTCAGCAACAAGAACACATACCGTCTGGACACACAGAAAGCAACCTAATGCAACTATGGCACTAAAATCTGTGAGCGCCATTGATGAGCTCTGGACTCCTGCCTGTCAGCCTCTCATGAGGCTGCAGGTTTCTTGGGGAAAGTTTGTAGATGGAGGCTGCTTGTTCGTTCTCAGCTGCCCAAACCTGAAATAATCACACAGAAACTATACCAATTGCAATACCATTTGAAAAATAGCTTAAGTGTATTTCTAGCTGGCTCTTACATATTAAATTAACCTGTTTCTATTATTTTATGTTTTACCACAAGGCTTGTGGTTTACCGGTAAGGTTCTAGCGTGTCTGTCTCCTGCAGCAACTCCATTGTGTCTCTCTGAGTCCACCTTCTTTCTCCCAGCATTCAGTTTAGTTTTCCTGCTTACCTCTATTTTGCCCTGTCATAGGCCCAAGAAGCTTCTTTATCCATTAACCAATAAAAGCAGCACATATGCAGAAGGACCTCCCACATCAAAAGTTCATCTCTGAACCCCCAAAGACTATCTCAGAGCAAGGCCCAGTAGAGGCCACTCCATGTGTGTGCTGGACCCACCAGGCTTTTTTCTCTATCCCTTCTTTCCTCCTGGAAACATCAGTGAAGCTCCACCCCCTTCTCCAGTCATTCCACACAGGTGAGGCTTGGGTGCAGGCTGGGGCCAACTGCCGGGCGCTTTACTCTGCCCCTTCATCCCTGTGTCCTGTCAGCCTCACTCTGGCATTTTCTTTCTCAGCCCACCCCACCCTTCCAATCTTTCCCCTTGGTCTTCTCCACACACCCCCATCCCAAACATCCCCAGCCATATGCTCCAGTGTCACTTCTAGAAAGAGCCCCGCTTCCTCCCAGTCCTTCCTACTTGCATGTCAGGAAATATCTTCATTCTTGTCTGATTTCACCTGGCTTGGAACCTGCCCATGAGGAGATGGTTGTGTCTGAGAGTGGGCCTCGGCTCCAGTGTCCCATTGGTAATACTAGACATAAATTATCATAACACCAGTTCTGAACTGTGCTACCCTAGGTGGCCTCCCAACCTACATACAGACCCAGCTAGTCATTCATCGAGAAGACAGAGCCACAGTGCCTCAGAGAGGTGTAGAGGGACAACCAGTGACTAGTGCTTTGTGTGCAGGAGGGGAGGATATGTATATGTTCACATGTGTGACATGCACACATACGCAACAGCATGCAGAAGCCAGAGGTTGACCTTGAGTGTCTTCCCTGACTGCTCTCCAGCTTCTTTCCTGAGGCAGGGTCTTTTATGGAATCAGGACCTAGGCTGGCTAGGCCACTGAGCTCCTGGGTCTGCCTGCCTCTGCCTCTCCAGCACTGAGGTTACAGCTGCACACTGCCTCACCTGGGTTTTACCTGGGTGCTAGGGAACTGAACTCAGGTCTTCACACTTGCCTGCAGGCACCCAACAACCGAGTCAGTTCCCCGGCCTTCTCTTCTTCCTTATCTCTGGCTCATGAGCCTCGGCCGCTCTGCCAACGTGACACAGTGTGCAGTGTATCAGATTCACTTACACGGCTCATGTGACTTTTTGTCCCCTTTAAGACAATCAGGAAGTTGCAAATGTGACAGCTCTACGGCTGTATTTAACAGCTTTTGTCCTCAGATCTGTGGAGAACAGTGACCGTGTATTTCTCTGCAGCGTGAGGCTCTTAGTGTCTGCTGAGTCTGCTACCCAGGGTGACAAGTGTTGAAGACACTATGACTTCACATACTGATAACGTAGTTTGTAGCTGTTCTGAGAAGAGGTCCAAGAAGTTGGGACACATCCTACTCTGGATTCAGTTAGTACTGTCTGACTGAAACGCCAACACTGTCAGACATCATCAGATAAACGGGCTGTCTTCCAACAGTCTGTGCGAACGCAGGCCACTCTCTGGCAGGAACCCCTCCAAACTATACAGAAACTCCACAGTTGGGGGCAGGGCTGTCTCACTGCATGTTCATTTTCCATGACTACAGCCTGTATAATGTATATGTTGTGAACATGCCATAGACTTCCAGTTCTATCTTTAGGAAGGGGATTACAAAAGGCAAATTTTATCTGTGGTATCCAGCTAATATCTTTAATACCTATTTTATATTCTATTTGTTAATTTTGTGTATGTGAGGGGCATGTATACCACAGTAAGTATGTGGCAATCAGAGGACAATTTTCAGTTCTCTCTCTGGGATCAAACTCAGGTTGTCAGGTCCAGTGGC
>NC_022013.1:2592942-2594005 GCF_000317375.1 Microtus ochrogaster | reverse complement strand
CCCAAGGGGATAAGAATGGGCTGCTCATTTAGTCTGACCCACTGGGGCCTTGCCCACGTCATCATACATTGTTTTAAAATAAAGTCAGCAGAAGGGGAGTATGTGAGCCTCTCCAAAGTCAGAGATGAGAGCACAGAGCCCCTCACGAGGAAGTGAGCTCTTCCACCTCAACAGGGTGGCACGTGGGACAGTCAACAGCCAACCTGTTTTCTCCCCTCGTGACACTGGATATAAAGGCTGCACCACCTGGGCACCAAGGTTACTAATTACCCAGCGTGTTATGAGACTCTGCCCATGGACTGCCGTGAGAGAAGCGACTGTTCAAACGACAACAGACGAGCAGCCAGAGCCCATGGTTATGGAAGAACAACCCAACAGGACTGCAACAGGTTACCCGCTTCGTCTTCCGCAAAGGAGATGATGAACTGGCTGTAGGTGCTGATCAGCCCAGGGAAGGCACAGGACGAGTTGCCCAGGCAGATATCTTGCTTTCTCCATTTCTTGGTTTTCCTATCTTCCTGCAAAGCCATAGGTCGACTAGATGAAAAATAAAACCTTATGTTGTAGGAATCCGTATTTCCACTTCAGAGATTATTCTCCCACCAAGAACTGGGGGTCCTTAAATATTAGCCCTGGGTCTTAACTGAGCATGGTAAAGCACACCTCTAAGAAGCAAGAGGATCACCATAAGTTTGAGACCATTCTGTTCTCCATAGTGAGCTGTAGGTCAACCAGAAATAGCAGTACCCTGTCTCAAAAAGCAAGCAAATAAATAAAGAGATAAATAAATACTTCCTTACCCGCTCATGAAGTCCCCGAAGATGTAGAGGCCATTAAGATTGGGAGATTCACACCCACGGTAGACATACCCTCCTGTGACTGACTTGCCCACTTCATGGCCATAAGCATAGATGGGCAAAATGTCATCTGTCAGGACCGAGAAAAAAGAACGGAGATTCTGCCTGGGTGGAGTGGTCTAGGGAATCAAACATGAACTTCTGAATTCAATTGTCTGATTTAGCTTTTGGCCACCAGTAAGCCAGACAACTGACTCAATTGTTTT
>NC_022013.1:2584447-2587157 GCF_000317375.1 Microtus ochrogaster | reverse complement strand
GAAATGATGAAATACTGGGGAACAGCACTGACAGCGGAAACATAACCATCACCCTGGCATGCTAAGGCAGCCATTTAGAGCTGGCCAAGATGTTTTGACTCATCTCAGAAACCAAACCAGCGTTTCTTCAGGGGGAGAAACTCGGGCTCAGAAGATTCTCTGCTGTGTGACTGTCCCCTTGCATCTCTCCCGTGTGCAGGCCCTAAGAGCAATGGTGAGCAAAGTACACAGTCAGCTTCTCATGGAGCTCATACTTCCTGAAGTTCAGAAAACCGGTGCAGAAAGGGGCCAGACATGACGCTGGTGCTTTACTCTGCTGTGATATAACCAAGAGGTCCTGAGACCCGAAGCCAACAGGACTCCAGAAAGGTAAGGGCCGTAACCACCTGCAGAATCACTTTCAGGTCTAGACCACAGAGAGTGGGGGGAAGTAGCAAATAGACACAAATAAGGTGATATTATTCTTCAAGTCCGTGAAACAAGGGAGCAGCTGAGTGTGGCTCCTGAATCAGAGAGGACTCGGGAAGGAGGGAGGTTTTCAGTAGAGGACTTCCATGCTACTTGTAAAGCCCAGCTCCTGGGGCTGAGGAGGCGGCTCGGTGACTGAAGAGCTGTGCTTACATGAGGACCTGTGTTTGTATCCCAGCCGGGCGACTGTGCCTGCAACCCCAGCACTGGACCAGTGGCAGAGGACAGCTGGAGCTCACTGGCCAGTCACCTACCTGAGTTAGGGAGTCCCAATTTTACAAGAGACCCTGTCCCAAAACATAAGGTGAAGGGTGACAGAGAAAGACACCTGACAATGAGCTTCAGTAAAGACACACATACACACCACACCACACCACACCACACACGAGAACATGTGCGTGTGCCTGCACACACACACACACACACACACACACACACACACACACACACACGCACACCACACATGCTCATCTCAGAATCAAATCTCCAGGAAGCAGCTAAGGGATAGTGCCCTAGCATGAGAGCACAGCC
Source organism: Microtus ochrogaster (assembly GCF_000317375.1). Lineage (NCBI taxonomy): Eukaryota > Metazoa > Chordata > Mammalia > Rodentia > Cricetidae > Microtus > Microtus ochrogaster. The sequence continues at coordinate 2,586,158 of NC_022013.1, read as the reverse complement.
CTAGGGCAATGCCACCAAGGTGGCTGCCCTCTGACTCAAACTGTACTGTGATGCCTGCCTGGGATGCCTGTGCCCATGCCTAGAGCTGGGGAGGCCAGTATTCTTGGGAACAGTGACCATGGTGGAAAAGAAGCCCTGGGACAGCCACACAATAGCACTAACTCTGGGAGGTGTCAGGTCAAAGGTCAGCCTGGACTTCCATCACATCACGAGAGTGCTGCTTTCTTAAGCAGCTTCTCCCATTGGCACCCTCTCCCCGCAGAGTGGCATGTGTATGCACAGCCTGTACCTTAGTGTTTTCAAGCTCAGCTCATCTAAGGTGATGCCTCCCAAGTGTGGATTTTGGCTGCTGGCGAGCCTGGAGCAGAGAAACTCTGAGTCATTGCCGCCCAGTAACTTGAGGCTCTCTCCCTGCAGCCCAGGAGTTCTGCAGACAGAACCCCAATCCCCACCGCTGCCACTGCCATAACAGAAGCTCCCTTTGCAAAGTGCCCACCCTGGCAGGGGCCACTACCCTCTCCCTTGCATGATCCATAAATGCCACAGGAATGCTGTGCCCAGCTCTCTGGTTCCTATCGGCAGGACAGAGCAGCTGCCCTGAGAACCTTATGAATGCCTCTCAGACTTCTGCTGCCTGGGAAAACACCTCAGAGGGAAGAGTATGGAGAACCAGCGCACACCCTCGCCCCAGCTCTCCAGGGAGGCACCTGGCAGGAGCATTCTACTCCAGCACCTGCCTCTCAGCCCAGCATCCTAAAGCCAGAAAGCACTTTTCCAAACTGGCTCTCTCTCCTCCTTATAGGCAGACCCACCTGGCAAAGGATGTCTTTAATGTAACCTCCACACAACTCGTGGCCCCTCAGGTCAAAGTAGTTCATGATGTCCCAGTACCGGGCAGCAATACGGTGGTCCTTGCGTTGATCGCAGCAGCCGAAGGAGTTATAGTCCGAGCAAAACTCCAGGTGGAGAGGAGGACGGAAGGGTGGCCCATAATCCAAGCACTGGGGCTGTCCCTGCAGCAGGCCCACCCAGCCCAAGAACGTGAGGCCCAGGTAGAAAACACCAGGAGAGAGCCATGGGGCCGGATGACCAGGAACAGTGTGTGGGCTAGTATGTTTTCCCAGCATTTGGGCCCTGGGAACTCTCTGCTGCTGCCTTCCTGGGTTGGCCTGACCAGTCTGCCCAAGTTCCCTCGCCTGCTCCCAATTTCTCTTCCTTCTTTCTCTCCCTCACATCCTGTCCCAGGTTCACCGAGGTGGTTCCTCAGGAGTCCTTTCTCCGGACTGGTGACTAAGCACACCAAGTGACATTAGTGAAAGGTGCCCTTTCCTGTCAGTTCCGTCTAAGAGCAAAGCTGGAGGAAGTCTCAGCCCTAGTGCCAAGTGCTTGGGGCCCACGGGTGCTCAGTCAAAAGGCATGATGGTGCCAATGACTGAGGTGCCGTGATTCCTCAACCTGCACACAATTCCTGCCATGTTGGGGGCAGGCCAGGAAATTCCCACTTGTTTACTGTTTCTCTGCAGGCTGAACAGCACATCACACATTACAGAGTCCCAACGGCAAACTCTGCAAGGCAAGCGTCCGGGTTCCTGCAGTGTACAAGGACACCAGACGACTGGTGTGGGTCTGGGAATGCATCAGGGAGGACTGTCTGGGAAAGTATGGGGAGGACTGTCTGGGAAAGTATGGGGAGGACTGTCTGGGAAAGTAT
>NC_022013.1:2579598-2584051 GCF_000317375.1 Microtus ochrogaster | reverse complement strand
GGGAGGACTGTCTGGGAATGCATCAGGGAGGACTGTCTGGGAACACATCAGAGAGGACTGTCTGGGAATACATCGGGGAATACTGTCTGGAAACACATCGGGGAGGACTGTCTGGGAACGCATCAGGGAGGACTGTCTGGGAATGCATCAGGGAGGACTGTCTTGTGTATGCTTAGATGGCTTGGATGGGAGGAAATGTCATAACTCTTGTGTGCCCAACAAGAAAAACCCAGACAGTAAAGGGAGGGTGTCTCAGTCACTTCACTCTGCTGCAACAAATATCACAGACTGGAACGTGGCTTGGTTGGTAGAGTGCTTGCCTAGCATACATAAGGTTCTGGGTTTGATTCCCGGTACCTCACAATCTAGACTGCACTGTGTACAACTGTCATGTTAATACATAGGAGGTAGAGGCAGGAAGATCGAAGGTACAAGGTTATTCTTGGCTATACATCAAGTCTGAGGCCTGCCTGGGCTACATAAGACCCTATCTCAAAAGTACACAAAGAAAATAGGCTGGGTTAGCTTATAAATAGTATAAATTTCTCTCTGTTTAGAGACTGGAAAATTCAAAATCAAGGAACAGCAAGTCCAGTGAGGAACCTTTGTTGCTGTGTCCCCACAATGAGAGACAGAAGAAACTCACCCTCCAAAGTCCCCTTCCAGGCACCCCAATCACTTCCTAGAGGGTCAAGAGGGTACATGGAGATTGAGCACAGGGTCTCACACATGCTGAGCACCCCCACCTCTGACCTGCACCCCTTAGCTGCTGTACTTTAGATATCAAATATTCTCTAAAATGCATACATTGCAAACTTGCCCCTCCAAACAGTTCGTGGCACCACGAGGAAGTGATGGACCCTTCAGAGACATGGCTACATAGAAGGAAATCAGGCACTGAGGGGGTGTTCTTGAGTGTGTTTGAGCCCCCACTTGTCCCTTGCTGTTTCCCAGCTGCCACGAGGTAAGCAGCCTTACATTTCCTGCCATTGTGAGAGGTTACATCACAGATCCAAGTGCAATGTATGCAGGACCATGGGCTGAAACTTCCAAAGCCACAGGTTCAAGTAAGCCTTTCCTGGTGGTCCTGGACATTCTTATGGTAATGGAAAAGGTGGCCAACTCATCAGCTCAAAGCCTGGCTCTTATCACTCATACATTGACAGGTTTCAACAGACAAGATTTTCATGAGCAGATCCTTGTGTCCCAGAGCGCAAAGCTGAGGAAGCACAGAACACTCGACTTCCTTATGCTGCTAGATCTATAGCTGCTCTGATTTTCTTATACCTAGCGGGGAGTGCGGGGGAGCATGTCATGGTATGGGGAAGTCAGAGGACAACTCTCAGGAGTACATTCTCTTCTATTCCATGGGACCCAGGGATGGAACTCAGGTTGTTGAGCTTGGCTGCAAAGCCACCACACCAGCCCTATGGCTGCTTTAGAAGCATTCTTTCTCCATGTATGTCACCAGGATGCAGTTAGACTGTTGGCTTGCTTCATATATGTCTTTGTCACCCAATAAGCTTTTTTTTTTTAGATGGGGTCTCACTATATAGCCCTGGCTGGCCTGGACCTCTGTATGTAGACCACACCTGCCTCAAATTTACAGTGATGCCTTCCGAGTCCTAGGATTAAAGAGATATGCCTCTATACCCACCTGGCTTTTAGTTAGCTCTTTAATGGATGGATATGGAGCCCTAAATTCGCATGGCCCCAAACCCAGAGGGCACAGGTCCATGCAGATATTTAGTACCTGAACTGTGCTTCCTTCCAGAATTTTCTGTGATTCCAACCCATCGGAATTGTCAGAAATTGACACACCCAGCCAGCCCTGCTGTGCTTCTAAAGAGGGCAGCCCAAGCAGCTCTCCCACTGGCCAGAGGAAAGCCTTTGCCAGGAAGACATTAAGACCATGAGCCTAGGTGTAGCCAAGTCTCTGGATTTTAAAGGCCCCACAATATTTAAGATACAAACAAAACCCATAAAACCAAGGAGTGGTCAGAAGTGGGGAGTCAAGGTAACATTTAACACCACACCTTGTCCACACCTGTTGGTTCACTGGCAGAGCTGAGGATGAAATCCAGGCTCTCATACATGCTGGGCAGACAAACCATCGCAGAGGCAAATGCTTCACCTGTTTCTGAGCATAGGCTGGAGTGTGATTCACTGGTGACCGTGCCGTTTCCACAGGCTGTTTACTCAGAGGTCAGTCCTTGTCATTGCTATGGAAACCTTGGATGGAAGCAGGAACCCTTGACCTCACGTTGGCCAGTGAAGTCACAGCCACCAGGGCCTCTTAAACACCTGAGCCTGGGTGAGTGTGTGTACACCTACCATCCTGGAGACAATTTATCCATTGTTTATTAACATCTTGCTCTTTCTCCTTTGGCCACAAACACACATGGAGATTTTCCTGTCTGAGGCAAATGTTCTTTTAGAGCTTAGTAAGGAAAGATCAGCAGGTCACTGGGCACCCTGACACAAACTCCTCATTAATGTCACATTTCAGAAAAAAAAATACATAATGCAACGTCATTTTTCAACAGGTCCTTTTTCAACAGGTCCTCCGTGTCAACTCAGCAAATAGGTATTGCTGTGTGCAAGGTGTCCTTATGCAGGCAAAGGAACACTAATAAGACGAGATACCTGGGAAACTGAGGCAGGAGGATCACCAGCTTGAGGCTAATATGGTCTATATAGGAGGAAGGAGGAGTATTGGTGGTTTGAGAGAAAATGGTCCCCAAAGGGAGTGACCCTATTAGGAGGCGTGGCCTTGGAGTGGGCGTGGCCTTGTTGGAGGAAGTGTGTCACTGGGAAAGTGGGCTTTGAAGTCTCCTCTGCTGAACCGACTCCGAGTATCCAGTCTACTTTCTGTTGCCTGCAGATGAACATGCAGCAGCTACCTCTCCAGCACCATGTCTGCCTGCACACTGCCATGTCCCACCATGATGATAATGGACTGAACCTCTGAACTGTGAGCCACCACAATGAAATGTTTTCCTTTGTAAGGGTTTCCGTGGTCACGGTGTCTCTTCACAGCGATAGAATCCCTAAGGTGAGGGAAAGCATTTTTTAAAATGTTGCAGTGTGCAACAATGGAAGGCGGATTATATTAATAGAGGGAGGACGGCGCCATGGAGGACTCACAGGGAAGAATGGTGACAATAGACATCTGAACATCTGGAGCTAGAGGGGGTTTGATAGAGCACTGGCAAAAAAAAAAAAAGAACAGTGTTAGGGAAACTCGGAAATTAGGTCACGGCCAAACCATTAAAAGCAGACTCAGTTGGAGAATTGTCTGGACCTATCCGATAGGACCAGACTGAGGGCTGAAGTCATGCCAGCACCCAGTTGAAACACACATTTGTAAATTATTGTTAGTTGGCCTGGACTGCTGTATAAGGTGCTCAAGGTTAAAGGCCTCACGAGAAGACTACTGTCTCCCGGTTCTGATGGCCGTGAGGTCACGGCGGCGTGAGCAGGGTGTGTTCCTTCTGAGGCGAGGACTGAGAATCTGTCCCAGTCATCATTTCCAGCTTGTGGTGGTTCACAAGCCATCTTCTGTAGCGACGGCTTAGAAGTGCTGTGCAAATGAATCCAGCTGCCGCCTTCACGTTCAGATGCTGTTTGTCCTGTGTGCGTCTATGTGCCCACTTGTACTTTTATTGTTTGGATTAAGGCCCACTATAACGGCCTTCTTTAAATTATGTGGACATCTCCAGATGAGGCCATCTCCTGAGCCACAGTCTTCCTGTAGCCCACTCTCATGCCACGCTCCTCCCCCGAAGCCCCAGGTGAACAGATGTACCTGATGATGGAGAGCGGCCCCTGCACATGTCCTACAGGCCAGCCTACAGAGCACGCTCGCACCACAGCTCCCAATCTAAAATAATTCCCGGAGGTAGGAAGGCACACACCCCATTACCACACGGAGACAAGCCTGTGGGGCCAGAAGTTCGGAAAGGCACCTAAAGAATTCCACCAGGCGTCAAATGGCAATAAAATCCAATATTCTGAATTACAGCTCAGATCTCGTTCCATGATTTACCAGACTCAGATGGAAGACATGGGTGAACTGGCATGGAGTCATCGTCCTCCACGTTCAAGACTAAGACACTTCCCACATCTTTTGTGGGGACACTCATTGAGCAGCCTATCATTTCTTTTTTAAAACATTACTATCCAATAATAGTATCCCTTCCTGAGGAAATCCATACGCCAGGCCCCATGGCACCCACTCAATGGCTACCATTCTCACACCACCCACAGCTACAGAACACAGGGACTGAACCATTAGATCAAGTGTTTTAGATGTGCTGCGATTTAAGACCCACCAGGTCTGACTCCACGGTACTTAGGGGTTTGAGATTTCAGCAGGCCCAGTTTCTCTTTCTTGGTTTCTGGCTCTGCCACATTTACGGACATTTATTCATGCTCTCAGATCTTGGTGGAC
>NC_022013.1:2556184-2578968 GCF_000317375.1 Microtus ochrogaster | reverse complement strand
TTTTTTTTACAAGCTGCCTTAGTCATGATGTCTCTTCACAGCAACAGAACAGTAAGACACTAACCCAACAGTTTCTCAAGGCCCTATTTTTGGCATAAGCTTGCTAAGGTATTTTCTAGGGGGTGGATACCCTCAGTCACTTTCATACATTTTTATTTACTTCAACTCATTATTTACTAAACCAGACATTGTTAGGCGGTGGAACATAAAGATGTGTATGCCTCACTAACACACTAATGGGTAAGACAAGCACTACAAAAGTAATTAAATGTGATAGTTTGGGAAGACACAGTATGGTGGCTCCTAGGACAAAGAGGGAGTCTCCCAAAAGCCTGGGAAAGAGAACAGACCTTGTTTGCTTGAGTCAATGGCCTCAGGGCTATGAATCATCTCTCTTCTGATCTTACCTCCCCAGCTCAGTGCTTCACATGGGGCTGGGAGACAATAGATGTAGGGTCTGCATGGTATCTTCAGAACCACTCTAATATGGTTGGTGCCTAACCCTGGAGAGGTACTTCATCTCTGAGCTCCAACTTCAGCTTCTTAGAAGGGTCAGCACAGAAATGTGGGGGCATGAAGAAATGGGAGTTTCAAAGTGCCTAACAAAACCTGGCTGGTGTTGTTATTCATAGTGCCGGCTTTAGGTTCAGCAGACCTAAAATAATTCCCACAGGTATTAAATCACAGTGCTCTAACTGAACATGTGATAAGAAAATTCTAGGAAAGAAAAACCCCGTGTTGTAGTATCCACACGTAATAGCTGAAGCAGAGAATTGTGAGTTCAAGGCCAGCTGTGTCTGCACAGGCAGACCTTGTTTAAGACACAAAAACAAAACAAAATGTAAAGCTTTGCATAGAAACGAAGGAACACAGCTACTTACCTCGCATTAACAGTCCCAGAAAACACTGGGATGCACAAACCTTAAGGTTCCAGCAGTGGCGTCCTGCTAATCTCAGCCTGTGCTCGGAGCTTCGTCTGGGCATTTATTCCTAGTGTGCTGTTTGTGCTGCTTATACAGAACCACTGTGTGGGCCCCCCACCCCTCTCTCAGTAAAGCTGGTCCCTTTAGTGTGCTGACTCCAGCTTGGTCCACAGTGGTGCTATGAAATGTCCCCTTGTTTCATTTGTCCATTATGAAGCTCTCTGTTGATGAGTCCCCCCCCCCCATGTACAAAATACTACTGAGATAAAAGTATTGACAAAGCATAACTTGCCCAGTTTTATTTCACATGATTTAAGACAGGTAGGGCTACAGGCCAATGGGGAAATGTGCCGTTTGTCACCTGAACATTGAACTTCCTGGAATCCAAATACTAGCCACTTCAACAATAACTGCACAGGAGCCAAGGCCGGTCTGAAGAAGCATTTATCAGTAGCACAATACGCTACAGAGCCCAGCCTGTGTTCCTGGAACATCTTTAGTCTCTGGTCAAGTTGTCCCACTGGGGCATTATTTTACCGGTAGAGCTAGCTTCTACTGTTATATTCTCATTCCCAAGAGAAAAGGGAGAGGAATACCTGAGTTCCAAAGCATATCCTAGATCATCGTGCCCCTCAGCCTCTTCTACCATTCTGACCCACGTCAGTCCTCCGGAGTCCAAGTTCCCCCCCTGGAGAGATACTTAGGCCACCTGCTCACCTCCTCAACAGACCTCATCTCTAGTACCATCTTCATGGGGGTAAACTGAACATGGGCCAGTTCGAATCTATTTATTACAGACACCACAGGCAGGCCAGCTACAAATGTAACTATTCTAGAGTTATGTTCTGCCACTAAACAATACTTGTTTTCTGTTGAAAAACAAAAACATTCCTTTTTCAGTTTTCTGGCTAAAATAAAGTGTAAGAATCATCCCGCTGAAGAAAATTAATAAAAACTCAAGAGACAGAAATGGGGTTTTAACCTGAATATCCAAAAAGCAAAGCAGCCAAGCCACTGGCTCTTATCTTGACCTTAGTCCAAAAATGGCAATCCTGCCTCCAGGAATCTCAGAATGAGACTGTTGGAGAACTGTCTTCTCCCATCTTATATTCCTCTCTAGGGCTGGGATTAAAGGTGTGCACCACTGCTATCCCATTACTATGACAAACTAGTGTGGCTACTGGGATTAAAGGTGTGTGTTACCACGGCCTGGTCGATAAGGCTCATCAGTGGGGCTGTTTTACTGTCAGATTTTCAGGCAAGCTTTATTTATTAAAATACAAGTAAAGTATACATGTAATGTTACAAAAAAGAAAAATATAAGTATATACATTTACAAACAGTAAAGGCAGTAAAACTATTTTAACTATAACTGAGAATAAAATGAAATATAAAAAACATAGAAATAGGGGGCTGGAGAGATGGCTCAGCTCTTCCAGAGGACCCGGGTTCAATTGCCAGTACCTATGTGGCAGTTCACGACTGTCTGTAACTCCAGTTCCAGGGAATCTGACACCCTCACACAGAAAAGTATGCAGGCAAAACAGCAATGCATGTAAAATAAAAATAAATTATTTAAAAAATAATTAAATAAAGGGCCAGGGAAATAGTCCACTAAGACACGAGTTGAACACAGCACCCACATGGGAGCTGTGCACAGGGCTGACAAGATCCATTCAGTGGACAGGGTCACCGGTCACTCTCACTGCCACAGTCGGTCCCTGAGACCTACATGGAGGAAGGAGGAAACCGCTCCTGCAAGTCATTCTCCACCACACTCATGCCCAGTCATCTGCACACGCATACACACATAAACATACACACACACACACACACACACACACACACACACACGAATGGATAAATTACAATTACAGTCCCAGAGCTAAGAAGAATCCCTGGGACACACTGGTCAACCAGCCTAAGAGGTGAGTGTCGGGTCTCAGTGAGAGACCTGTTTAAAGCAAGGCTCCTGAGGAAGGACATGACACAACTGTCATGCCAGATTACTTTACCTACTACTGCACTGCCATTGGATTGTCCAACTACTGTAACACGGCCGCACATGCTAGTGAGCTGTACACCCACCACCAGCCTCACGTCTCTCAGGAATATCAACTCAAAATCAGGAGTACAGTGGAAACTGACATATTCATTGAACAGACTCCTTGCTTTCATTTTCTCTTTTTTCTATGTAAGTTGTAACTATTTACTTTAAGGATTATTATTAACAACACTATATATATATATATATTTCTGAAAGTTTCATGTTTGCTTCTATATTACATGCATGAGCACATGCCTGAACACATGTGTGTTGGTATTATTTTATATATACTATATAACTTTCTCACAATATATTTTATCTGTGGAAAAAAAAGTCCCAACTGACAGCAACTGCATACAACTTTATACTATGTTTTAAGGACCAAGCAACACTCTAAGTCTTTTACACATTTGTGTGACACTCAGACTCCCTATATGCACCATTGCCATGCACTTTGCAGAACGGTGAGACTGGGGTACAAAGAATTAAGTAAATTTGACCACATTTGTGTAGACTGGAAAAACAGAGTTGGTGTGTAAACATAGGTACTTACGCCCAATACTCAGACCCTTAATTTCCCCTCTGCAGGCCTACTCCTGGAGATACTGGAAGACCTTGAAGTCTTTCCTCATAGTAACGTGTTTCCTACTTAATTGTTTTTATGACTAAAAAAATAGATATGGGTTTATTATTATTAGATCAAAGAGGCAATATGAATCTCAAATTAAAATTTATTTTATAAATAAATTTTATATACACTGATATAAGAATATAACTAGATGTAGTTTTCCAATAACCAGTCAAAATGTTATTTATTGAATTTATTCGACTGTTCTTTTGTCTGTCTGTCCATGTACCTTGTGTCTGACAAAGCTACTCTACTGGTTTACTGAGCAAGGAAATGAATGAATGATTCTTATTAACCATCACCTCTCTGCAGGTTAGTTTCTGTCAACTTGACACAAGCCAGAGTCACCTGGATGAAAAGAACCTGAACTGAGGAATTGCCTGCATCCACCTGGCCTATGGGCAAGTCTATGATTATTGCGGATTGATGTGGGAGGGCCCAGCCCACTGTGAGCAGTGCCATTCCTGGGCAGGTGAGCCTGGATTATATAAGAAACCAGGTTAAACCAGCCCCGAGGAGCAAGTCAGTAAGCAGCCCTTCTCCATGGTTTTTGCTTCAGCTCCTGCCCCTGCTTTGGCTCCCACAGTTTATGAAGTGTAAACTGAAATAAATCTCCCCCGTCCAGATGCTTTTGGTCACTGTTTTATCACAGTAACATAGAAACACACAAAACAAGCTCAATGAGGGTAAGTCAAACTGTTCACAAAGCCGTGACCTGACAAATAACTTTAAAGTGTTGAGAAATAAAAAATCTCACACAAATCCTTGGACCTGTAAAATATCTGGCCATAAATTCCAAATCCTGAACCTTCTTTGACCAAAAGCTGCCATCCCCTGACTCCTGAATGTGAAACACTTCCAAGTAGTTCTTGCTTTCTCTGATTCTTGAGCTTCATAAAGCGTTTCCTCTTTCATTGGATTTCAGCTGCTCTTTGAAGAGACACTCTGGCTTGGTGCCTGCGCTTCCCTTTATGCCTTGTCTCCTTCTCTAGGTTTGAAAGGCAGAAGCACAAGGCCACTGCAGCCCGAGCAGGCTGGGGTACACCTCCCTGGTTGTTCCCTCACGTAACTGACAAGGCTGGGATGATTAAAGCCTGAGAGATACTGGGAAGAGCTGAGCACGGATTTTTCAATGTGTGAACTGCTTTTCAAAATTTTATAGTAATTAGGAGCTGAGTGAAGAAAAGAGGAAGCGGCTGCTCAGAAGTTGGGAGAATTTCAATATTGCAATATTCTTTCTGAGATTTATAAATGGTCTGAATTCATCAGGAAGTCACATAAACCTCAGAGTCCATAGAGAGAAGAGCAAAGTTACGCTAGCCTCCTAGTTTCAGGTGTCCTTCAAACGTGCACCAGGGTCTGGAGATGGTGTCTGGGAATGGATGTACTTCAGGACCCTCCAGCTTTCTTTTGTCCCATACCATACAACTCATCTCCAACAAGGGAGGCTGAAATGGTGTGTCTTCTAAGCCCAGGCTAACTTTGTTTCCTCGTTGAAAGGCAAAACTGCGTTCAGAAAGCTATTTGTCCTGTCTTGCAGTCCATAGTGCTTCCCTTTTCTCTGTAACACCAACTTTTTCCCTTTTGTAATATTTTCAAAAAAGAGGGAAAGCATGACGGAAGCTAAGTGCTTCCTTACCTCGCAAAACCCTCACTTCAAACCCATGAGGGCTGCCTGAAAGAGCATTGTTGGGGCCACGGAAGAGGGGCTACAGGGTGGGATGGCTTCCTAGGAGCTTCCAGGTTCTCAGCATTAGGTCTTTGTGATCAGCTGGGGAGGAGAGGGGAGAACGGGAGAGAGAGGGAAAAGAATGGGCAATCTGCTCTAGAAATACACCCACAATGGCAGTTGATTATTGGGTGCTCCTGATAAAAGCAGTTTAACAAGAGTAGAGGCTCTTGAGTCTGGGCTTCCCGGGCAGCAGGCAGACTCTGCCTCCTGACATTTCACTGTTAACCCTACTGTGACCCCTTTGTGGGTGACTCTCATTAAACCCCTTTAGGCAGTGCTTCTGTCTGCGGTGCTGTTCACTGGCATTCAACTCGCTTCCTCTCTGATAATTCTTATTGTTTTATATGCTAAGCTGAAAAGTCACCTTAACAAGTCAGAAAGAAGCATCCAGTGATTAAAGGCCCAGACCCGGGTTATTATCCAGAGCTCAGGGGTACTTGCACGTGAGAGAGCTGAAACCTAAATTAAACATCATCAAAGGCCCGCTAATCGCCAGCCTTCACAAAAGTCATGTAACATCTACCTTCCTTGATGAGCTCTGGGGTGTCAGAAGGGAGCATGGGACTCCAGGCTAAGCAGTAATATTTCCACAGAGAAGGAGACTGGAGTTAGACATTCAATTGGGAGGGCCAAGAAGTACCTAGAACACCCACTTTCCAAATTAAGTGTGCCCTTCCCACCATGTAGGTTTAAATCTGCCAGAAGAGCCAGCCTTCCTGCCTCCTTCTTAACATAGGCAAGGAGGAAAAAGTGCTAGTTCCTATTTGAATAATCAAATAAATGATTATGGTTGGTCAAATAATTACTTAAGTAAATATTTAATATCAGAATTTCACAGGAAATAATAGTAATGTGAAGCATGAACATAATGATAGAAATATATACGGGCTAGAGAATACACAGCCAGTATTTCCGAATGACACTTGCTCCTTAAGCTCTTTGAGCCTTGGTTCTTTGTAAAATGAGCATGTCTGTCTTGGAGAATTCCTGTAGAAATGAAGGATAATGATGCATTGCCATCTTGACACACTGGCCAACACACAGTTAGCCCAAAATAAATGATTTAAATACTGTTGAAAGATTTACTTTTTTCAGGACGATACTAGTATTTAGCCAATGTTGGAAATCTGGAACCAATTTTAATCAAGCATAAAAGGTAGGTTTAAGAACACAAAAAACTCAGGAATAATTTTCAAGGTATGTATTCTAAATCTGCAGCAATTACTCTCCTTTCTATGTGAAACAGGACTAGTTTCACAACACGGGGCACTAGAGAATCCATTCACCACAAAGGAAAGGGAGGGAGCATTTCTACAGCACACAAGAGGAAAGCTGAGAGTCTCCGTGAACACAGAAGGCAGGAGAGGAAAGAAGAAGGAGAGGCGGCGATGCTGGACCATTTTGTAGCCATTGCATTGTAATCCCCTTGTCAGTCACAACCAACACTTCTGCTATTTAAACATTTTGTACAGCAGGCCACTTCCTCTCTGTTATATCCTGTTTCCCCATGGCTCCCATAAATGTAGAAGCACTGTGGAGAATTCTAGGCTCTAGGAGTCACTGTCAGACTCAGGGGTATCTGCTCTCTCCATGGGTGCTCTCTCTCTGGTGCCCTGAGCAACGTCTCCCCATTCTGGGTGAGGCAGCCATGCTGGAGACACATCAAGACTTGTGCATAGGGGACAGAAGCTCAGAACATCTCATTTCTCCCTAATTGCCATTTGAGTCCAAAGTCTTCCCGAGAGTGGCTCTGCTTCACTCACCAGAACGCCACACAGGCTGCGCCTCTGGAGCTCACTATGAGAATTAAAAATTTAGCGTGGAGCTGGATTAGAGCAAGACTGCTCATCAAGGCTCACATGGCTCCCACTTAGCACAGCAGCTGTCTGTCCCCTGCAGACAGCGGGTTTGGAGGAAGCATATTCAATATTTATTTCATTTTAAAAAGAATGTATGATTTCCCCCTCAAAGGGTATATATATATATATATATATATATATATATATCCATATCCATATCCATATCCATATCCATATCCATATCCAAAACTTCAAACTCAAAAGGGGATAGGGCAGGATTGAGAAAAGTACACAGGGGAATTTTCTTGTCGATTTTTAGCTTTCATGTTCATATATGTATGTTCATATATGTACTTGCTTAGAATATAAGCACACTGGACAGCTATATTTTTTCAGCAGTTCTGTGAAAGAGCTGATGACTTACAGCACGCTAGTCATAAGGCACATGTAGATCTATTTGATTACTAAAAAAAAACTGATTCATGGTAAGAAAAGAGGCAGAGTCAGGGTAGATGACACTATAGCCCTCAGTTTAATATAGAGTGGAATATCATTTTCAGGCAACGAGCATGGAGCCTAATTTGCCACTGTGGTCTGAATCTGTAAATAAAGTTGCAGGATGGGAAAGTTCAGGGGGTGCTCGCTCTGGAGGCCGTGCAAGCCAGTGTCAGGGCTGAGAGCAAATGACTCTTAAATTTTGTGTCCTACAGCTCCACTGTGTTCACGCTGGTCCCGGCCCTGTATGGCAAATCAAGTTACATGGACTATAAATGCTTGTAAGACTCAGAATGTGCAGTACAAATTACACTGCTTTGTCCTGCAGTCCACACCAATATTTGCACACATGTAAACACCACTCTCATTTTAGATGATGCATAATAGTGTTAGGACATGGACAAGCATTATTGCTAGGTCCTTAACATATTAATAATAACAGGAATATCATGACTGCATATCCAGAAACTGGAGCAAGCCAAGTGTGCACATCACCAGCTCATCAGTGATTTGAAGAGTTCTCGTGATCAACACCATAAATGAATCTGAAGTTTTATTCAAGAGAATTAAATATGCTGAGTTGTTTCTCAAATTTTTAATAGAAATAATAACTGTGATCATCATAGTCTGACCTCCGGGGCACCAGCCCTGCCTACACCTTCACTTGCTGCCTTTGCCGGCATCCTCTTGTCTTCAATGTCTCTGCCTGTGGCGGCACCTTAGGTTGTGTCCTTGTTCTCTGTCCTCCACAGCCCAGAGAAGTCAGAACATCTGTTGCTGTTCCTACTTAGAAGGGCTAATATCACTAGCAGGACTCAGCTGTGGAATCCATACCTGGCCTCTCAGGCACATATTCACAGAGAACGGCAAGCATTCATTTTAGTAATCCATCCACAGGGAGTCAAACAGGCAGTTGTCTTTTTTACCACCTATTTTATAGACTACCCAAATTATTTTTTCTAGCTATCAGGGAAAATTTAAATTACCTGATGATATCTGGGGTAAGAATGTGGCATTTTACCACAGATGCAGACAGAAGGAAGAGATCCTGTCCTATACTGAATATCAAAGCGACCACAGTATGCATTCAGTCCACAACCCAGTCTGTAAAACTGGAACTCTGGGCCTTCAATCAACCAAAACTAGAGAATGTGAAAACTTCCTGAGTTCAGCCTCATTTAACTCTGAGAAAACACCTCCTGATGGATGTGGCCTGCCTGTTTCATCTTCCATATAGTGTTCATTAATTACTGAGAGCATTAATGATAACTCGAAAGCCATTTTGCGAAAACAATAAAGTAGAAGATGCTCCGCATTATATTTAATGCTCAAGACAGTCATTTAATTCCACCAATTTTGAACAGGTAGGTCTATTATGCTCTTTGCTATTCGTCTCATATGACTGATTTCCACTCTTACAACTTTCACAACTCCATGCTAAGTGACTAAAAAGGTGCTTAATTAAATGTGTGCTTGATAATTAGAGTTTTCACAAGCAAGTGCAGATGGAGAAAATGCAATTGACTGTGGAGCAGAGCAGTCCAGTGAGCTGTCAGAGAAGTTTGGACTTGTGTGAGCCAGACACAAAGAGATCTTTGCAGAGTTCTACTAGTGGAAGACTTTATTCCTTCCCCTAAGATGTTAGTTTTGAACCCTGTAGATTCATGCCCAACTCTGGTAAAGACGGGCAAACATGCATCCCTAATAATGAAGCCATATTAGTATGGCGATCACATGTCCTATTTTATCTAGGGCAATCTTAGTTAACAGATAATAGCAGATACAGTGAGTTTCTACCCATACTTCTTATTGCCCACATTGAAATTCATAGCTAAAGAATCCTAGGACAAATGTTTGTGGCTCTCTTTAATGCTTTCTGTAGGCTTCAAAGAGAATCACATTAGATCTGTGTCTAGCCTTCAGACAATGGAGGGCAGAAGCAAAGATAAAAGGTCAGGGTTTTTTCTCCATGGATAACTCTGAGCATGTCCTCCATTAATATTCATAATTCTCAACAGGATCAGGTCCCTGTTGCCCACATTGTGACTGGCTTGATATGTGTCTAAGATTGGCTTTTTTCCTTTTCTTTCTTAGTTCCTCACTCTCCCATGATGCTTCCTGAGATACCTGCCTAAGTAAATGTGCTAAATTTCTCATCTCCAAGACTGCCTTGAACAGAAGGCATCTTCCTCTTGGGACCCTCTCTATCAATTGCTATTGTTTGCTTATGAAAAGTACCCTGATTGCTTGCTTTGTTAGATATTGACTGCTTTTCCTGGTTTTAGTTTACACTGAGTTAATGGGACAAGCAGTGATTTAAATAATAAGGTTTCTGTGTGATTAATTTGGGCTGAGTAGCCAGAAACAAACAAGTGATCTCTCACAACATGCAGTGACTGATATAAGGTTACCCCCCACTTGACAGAATTTCTAGTTAGGGGCGGGTGGGAGTAGACCACTGAGACTGAGCCTTACTCAAATTTACCTTCAACTCTTCATCTCAGCACAGAAGAAAGTCTCATGTTTTTAAAACTGAACTTTCTCATGTGAAATGATCCAACAGTCATCTCAGCCAGACATTGCCACGGTGAAAAGGAAAAAAATATTCAAAAGCAGAAAATCACCATAGATAATAACCCAACATCTTTACCAAGCATAAAATTTCTAAAACTTTTATACCATTTGGCTGCTATCTCACTATATTTTCCTTCAATGAGACAAAATATCTGTGAGCCATTCAACTAGTAGTTGGTGATGTCTCTGCATGGACACTTTGTCATCTCCATATAGACATAGAGCATCCATAGATAGAGCCATCCTCGATCTCCCCCACAACTCCAGAAAACTCCATTAACCTATATTCCTTGGCTTTGGGGAATGAGCTAACATCCCAACTCTGGCTAGTTGTTGTACTCATTTTCAAAGAACAATAATAATTGGTCCAAGTGAGAGATACTGCATTTTCTTTTGTTGATTTTTAATTACTGGTTTTTGAATGTAAATATACAGAGAACAGAAAAATTAAGCCATTTTTTTCAAGTGGGCATTTCATACCGAGCCATAATTTTGGAGATACTGAAGTACTCCACAACCATGAAGAGGAAATAGGTTTTCAATGTGAGTATCTAAAGCCAAAACCAGAAATGAGATATATGAAATCTGGGCTAGTCTGTGATACAATGATTTGGATTCTGTAGCACTCTCCCAGTCTGAATATCTTTGTAAATCCCTAAGCTAATAAATGTTTTCAATTGTGTGTGTGTGTATTTAAGCTGCTATGGGTTATGTGATGCATTTGACCTGCTATAGAGATAAATAAATCCCATCAAATTATAAAATGGACCTATTCACCCCTAAGATCATAAAGTTTCAAAACAGGGATTAGAAAAATGAATTTAACGAAAAGATGAAGATGGTAGAGTCACTACAGTAAAGCGCCCATGTTAAAGACGGGAGGTTGAAGGACAAATGGAGGGCAGGGAGTACATGGAAGAGGGGGAAGCTTGTAGGGAGAACGTATCAACATCAAGGACTGGAGGACAGATTATAGGTCAGCCACAGCAGAATGCACACAGATTAACTAACTCACAGAAGGCTTCATCCAATGCATTTCAGGATGTGTGTGAGGAAAAAATAATGCCTGTAACCCTTGAAAGGAAGAGTGATGCCCTGTTGCATCTAAGAAAAACAAAGCACAAAGATCCATAGGATGCTGGAGTTGTGTTTCTCAAGGTCTCTCATAAATATGTTTTAAAGATTAAAGAATTTAAAGATTGCTCAAAAATCCACAGATTTTATACTCATTGAAGCATTCAAAAATATTCTTGTTGCTGGAAATATTCCATTTAAAGTAAAACCAATAGCTTAAAGTATATTGGATGAAAAGAAATGAAATACCTTTATAGGAAGCTATCATCTATCACATAACAGTGAAATGTTTTTGGAGGTGGCCTTGTCTAATCCACTAATTTGAATGTGATTTGTCATAATAACTAGTTTGCAGATGGTAGAGCCAGAAACTAATAGAATGGGAATACCAGCTTTGCAATGCTTGGGCTTTCCAGTCTAATCCGGCAGGTACTTTTGTCTACCACGATGCCATCTCCTGAAGACACAATGTGTGCATGTCCACAGCTGCTCTTCCAGTGAGAGAGAGGTCAGCAAAGCAGGTGGTGAGGACGAGGAAAGACTGGAAAGTCTGCAGAGCAAAGAATTGTCTGCCACTCAGAAGAGATGGTCCAGGTAAGACCGCAGGGACCAAAAAGATTAGCCTACTACTAGAAACATCTGTGTTGAGCTTTAGGTATAAACAATGTGTGAAGGAGAGATTAGATGGTGAAACAGTGAGCCTGGTGGAGACCCAGCATGTCTGCCATGGCTCGTGAGCAGTCATGGACTAAGCCTGGTGGAGACCCAGCAATGTCTGCCGTGGCTGGTGAGCAGTCATGGACTGAGGGCAGACCAGAGCAGTTGAGGATGATGGAGTCGCCATGGGAAACAGCACAAACAGGTGTGGGAAAAAAAAATCATCAAATTGGACAATCAGGTCAGAGGTCTTGCATGGAATCAAATTCTAATATCAAAGTCATTTGATGCAGTCCCTCATTACTTGATCATCATTAGCAAGACTTAAAAAGACTGAGACTTTGGGTTTGAAGTTCCTTTAGTATAAGTTTCTGCTTACCCTCTTATCTACCTTCATATTTAGCAATTGTCTAGTAAGTTCCTATTATATTACAGAACTTGTGGACATTCTTGTCTCTTGGTTAAAGCACATAGAGATCCTCTCTGTGGACCTTATGGGGAAAGTGGAGGATCAGATAACTGTGAGAAGAAACAAATGAAATAAGGCTTTACTTGCTGGTTCAGTGAAGAAGACAATCTGCTTGAAGTGGCAGTGGATAGCATCTAACTGACCTCAGGAAAGAAGTGGCAGAGATTCCCCTGAGGGTGTGTGAATATGGGAAAAGAAGGTTCTAGGCCAAGGACGTGTGCATGGGAAGGCCTAGACAGGAGGATGGTAGTGACAAGTTCCTGGGGAAGGGAGAATTGTTCAAGGAGAAGGAGAAAGTGTATGTGGCCACCCAGGGGTTCCTTGGGCCTAGATGCTGTCTGAACAAGACTAAGGTGTCAATAGCGCTCACTGAAATAGCCTGGCACCCTGCATTATCCTTATGCTTTGGGCTTGGAAAGGCTGCTCTACTCACTGGCTAACGAACAGATTTGCCTGTCATAACCAGAACAGCAGACTGAATGGCAACAAGGACAAACACTTATTTTATCAAAGTTCTAGAAGCTACAAGTCTGGGATCAGTCACCAGAAGGAGTGGATTCTGTGAGGCCTGTCTTGCTGACTGTCAGTCAGCACTTTCTCACTGTAGCCTTGGGTGACCTTTCCCATGGGCAGAAAGGGTTAGAACATGGAGAAAGTGCCCAGGCAGTGGGGGTGCACACCTTTAATCCTAGCATTCGGGAGGCAGAGACAGGCAGATCTCTATGAGTTTCAGGCCACCCTGGTCTACAGA
The DNA here is from genome assembly GCF_000317375.1 of Microtus ochrogaster. Taxonomy (NCBI): domain Eukaryota; kingdom Metazoa; phylum Chordata; class Mammalia; order Rodentia; family Cricetidae; genus Microtus; species Microtus ochrogaster. Next base: position 2,565,819 of record NC_022013.1, on the reverse strand, counting down.
ACAAGTTCCAGGACAGGCTACAAAGCTACAAAGAAACCCTGTTTTGAAAAAGTAAAATAAAAAAAGGAGAGAGGAAAAGAGAGAAGGAAAGATCGTGAGCTGGGGGTGGGTGAACCTTCTCTTCTCACATTTGGGACAGATATTATGAGATCAGGCCGCCTTATTTGTGGTCTTGCTTAGCTTCAGTTGTCTCTTTTAAAGCCCTCTGTCCAAATCAGGTCATATGGGAGTTAGGGCCTCAACATAGAAACTTAGTTGCTGTGGGCTGAATTGTGTTCTTAGCAGTTTTGCATGGGGAGCACAGAAATGGAAATATATACATATGCTAAGGCCATGGTTGTGCCTGAAACACATCATGCTCATGTGTTAGAGGGAATCTGATGAGCTGAAGAAATGCTTTGATCAAGAAGGTATTAGAATCTGCTGTGTAGGACATAGGAGGTAGAAAATGATGAGCAGGGAATGGAAGATTTAAGGGTCGGGAGGGGGATACTGTGCTGGATCATTATCTATGTTAATGTGTAAAATTAGGAAGGAAAATGAAGGTGCAGAATGATATAATCTCAAAAAACTTAAAAATATATAATAAGAATATAGGACTCCAAAGAGCTAGCTAATGAGAAGCCATGATTTGGGGAACTGTTGCTATAAGATCTGTCAGTAACAGGTCAAGAGCAGAACATGGTCATAAGACAGCATAGAATAAGTGGAGCTGGAACTCCAGAGTGGTAACATTTAGAGGAAAAATCTCTAAAAGTAAATCATGTCAGAAATACAGTAAGAAAATGTTTCCAGAGATGTAGAGAGGCCAAAAAAGCGATAGTGTGAGGTCTGAGACCACCTTCCAACTCTCTTGTCTAGGACTCAGCAGAGACTTGATTTGATTCTATGTTTGACTGGACTGTGAATTGGAACTGTGCCACGGTAAAGACAGATGAGGAAAGTTCAGACCCACACTGGTGAAAATTTTCAAAGCCTTCTCCTACAGAGTTACATTAGCACAGTATATCTCTCCCGGCAACAGAATATATCAAGTATTTCCTGCATGGAACCCTTGTTAGGAACTCAGTGTATAGTTTACAGGGGAACTGCTCATACAGGAACACAGTTCTTGGAGTGCACACAAATTCCAACATTCCTAAAGAAAATATGCTGTCAGCACAAACCACATCATACGTGTGAGTAGCTTAAGAATTATTAGCTATTCTACATTTATTATTAACTATTTTATAGAAGCATATTTGAGACACAAAATCTGTACTTATTGAATATTCACAGCAAGATATTTGTCTCATCCACAAACCTTCATGTTAAAGTAATAGATAAATAAATAAAATAATAGATAAATCTATGCAGAAGTTTTCCTTTTATATTTTTGTTGCTTATTTCTGTGATGATGACACTTAGCACAAGATATACCTTCCTAACAAAGGTTTAATTGCAAGTTGCAGTTGAGCTATGATTTGTCTCATGAGGGTTCAAATAATTAGAACCCAGTATGGTGATGGCAAGAGACAGAAATGCCTTTAAAGAGGCAATGTCTAGTGGGATGTCCTTACTGCCCCTTCCCTGTCTTGTATTGCAATATGGACTCTGCCTCACACAAATGCCCCCATCCACCATGAGGCAGTTATCCTCATGGTGGAGAATCCTTACCAGAGATGGCATTATGCGGTTTGTATTTCCAACCTTCAAACTTCTTCATAAATCCTTCCAATTTCGGTAATACATATGCCAGATTCTTTCTAGATTTCTGTCTTCCCTTTTCCTACTTTTTTATAAGTAAACAGCCCTGATACATTGTTTCAGCAACAGAAAATAGAATATTGAAGTACCCAACATGATACGGTTGCATTTGAGCTGAACCATCTTCCCTACTGTGAAAGTGGGAACTGAACAACAGATGCTCAGCCCCTACCAGCCTATAGTTGCCACCATTTTATTTATTTTCTATTTCTCTGAGTTTGCATAAATATTTTAGATACCTCATGTAAGAGGAATCATTCATGTCCACACCTGGCTTCTTTATCTTAGCTTAATGTTCTCAGGTCTCAGGTTCCTTCATGTATAATATGACAGAATTTCTTCTTCAGAGTAAATGATATTCCTTGCTTATAGACACCATTTTTGCTTTGTCGTCCTTTTGTTTTGTTCTGTTTGGGTTTTTTTGTTCTTTGCTTTTTTTTTTTTTTTTTTTTTGCAACAGGGTTTTTCTGTATAGTTTAGAGCCTTCCTAGAACTTGCTCTGTAGACCAGGCTAGCCTCGAACTCACAGAGATCCTCCTGCCTCTGACTCCCAAGTGCTGGGATTAAAGGCGTGCGCCACCACCACCCAGCTACTTTGTCATCCTTTAATGGACACTGCAGTGATCACTGTAACTTAGCTATTTTGATTGGTGCTGTGGCAAACTAGTTGTAATGTCCTATTTCAGTGATCAGATCTGAGGATGATGGGGATACAACCCTGTTGTGGTTTGAAAGAAAATATCACCTATGGGGAGTGGCACTATTAAGAGGTATGGCCTTGTTGGAGTAAGTGTGTCACTATGGGGGCGGGGCTAGAAGTCTCTTTTCTCAAGCTTCACTCAGTGTCCCAGTCAGCTGACTTCCTGTTGCCTGCAGATGTAGCACGGTCAGCTCCAGCACCACCTCTACCTGCATGCTGCCATGCTCCATGTCACCATGGTAATGAACTGAACCTCTGAAACTGTAAGCCAGCCACCCCGATGAAATGTTTACTTTATAAGAGTTGTTGTGGTGATGGTTTCTCTTCACCATAGTAATAAAAATCTAAATAAGACAGATCCATACCTAAGTTTGCAGCCGTGGGCTAAACTCACAAGCAGGCCTTCCTAAGGACTACAGACTAGTCTACTTGGGTAAGTCCTTTCTGAAAAAAAAAAAAAGTCCCAGTGTTAATGTTCTTTATGATGGGTAAAACCTATTGAGGATCAAAGACTGTCCCTGAATTATCTGACAGAGAAGTTTCTGGGACAGAATAGATGCAGCTTCTGTGAAGAGCAGAGGAAGTTGGGCTGCCATGACCAAGAGCAGAAAAACTGAAGACACTGAGAGTTCTTTGACTCATTTCAGCAAGGGCTTTTCCAAGAAGATTTGATCAAAAAGAAAATTGGTATCAGAAATAGAATTGCCATTGTAATTATCCTGCCCACATAGCATTAAGACTTTTGGAAAAAGTTCATAAGAGGAATGTGTCAGAGATTAGAGGTGAACGCTAGAGAAACTTAAGGATACTTTAAGCAGAGCCTCATGGAGAATTCTGCTAAGGGATTGGAAGGCCAGAACACAGAGAGAAAGGCAATCAGTGGAGTTAACATTCATGACGTTTCAAAGTCAGGGAAGGACTGACTCTACCAGACACTGAGATGAAATCCATCCATGCTATATTCTACCAAACACGATGGCTTCATCCAGCCTGTGTCCTGAGAATTTAAGCAAATCTGCCTTTAAATGTAATGGACTAATTTATCCAGAGTAGCAACTTCTACTGCAGGCCATCATTTAGGCTGCAGCATGGTAACTGCTCTTATCCGGATCTACAGTGAGACAGCACATTGAGGGATGTAAGGTCCAGCCTTAAAAGTCTTCACTCAGGGTCTAAAGGGGCGCTACAACAAGCAGAAGAACTGGGTCTGAGGGATACAGAAAGAGAATCTTCTCCAACACGTTCTTCCTAGTCACGTGCTCTTTATCTTTCTCTCTTCTGTCCTAAGTGTCTATAATTTCTTAGCTCTAATCCTCAGCCTCAATTCTAATTCCAATTCTCTGTTTCATTCTTTTTCTTCTTTATTTTTCCTACATTTTTTATCCTTTTACATTTCTGCTAGCTTCACCCTTCAGCTACTACTTTTTTTTTTCTAGTCTCTCAAACTATAGCCCAGCAATAGAGCACAGAAATATGGAAAATATGCAGTTTAGAAAGGGAGAAAAGTCTCCACCTTGCAGACTAGGAAAAGTAGCTGTGATTGTTAGGTCAGCACCTTTAAGAAGAAACCTTATGTTCAGTACTGGGAGAACAGGCAGCATAAAAGCAAGCCCTTTGTTGAAGTCTCCAGATTGTAATGCAAATGAATTTGAAAAGAGAGAATGTGGGATAGGAAGGATGCTGAAGTCCTTCTCTGCTCCAAAATGGCCACTTTAGAAAAGTTGTTAGCCTTGAAGACCCACATAGCCAACATAGTTGTGGTCCAAGGACACCAGACTGTATCTCTAACTAACAGAAGAACCTTTGAGCATCATCTCTGTGGTACTGATTTTACAGGCATGAAAGATGCAAGAGTGAGGTGATCATGGAGGTTTTAGGATCATGGAGGATCCTAGGATCTAGGAATTTTCTATGGCTAGGGTGCTGTGTGTGGATTTGTTCTTTTGGCTTTTTTTTGCGGGAGGGGGCACCATCCGGCTCTCAAATAAAACACACATGGACTTGTATTCTTAGTTACGAATGCCCAGCCTTAGCTTGATTTGCTTTGGGGCAGCTTTTCATAACTTAAATTATCCCAACTATCTCTTGCCTCTGGTCTTTTATCTTTCTCCATTTCTGTATATCTTACCTTCCTTCTTACTCCATAGCTGGCTGGGTGGCTGGCTGCCCCCTGATGTTGTCCTCTCCTGTTTTCTTGTTGCTCATGAGCCCCTCACTCTCTGTTCTCCCTCTCTTTATTCTCTCTGCCTGCTAGCCCCACCTATCCTTGCTCCTACCTCGTTATAGGCCACTCAGCTCTCTATTAGACCATCAGGTGTTTTAGACAGGCACAGTGACACAGCTGCACAGAGTTCATCAAATGCAGCATAAACAAAAGTCACACACCTGAAAATAACACTAAGCAATTTTGGCAGAGTCAAATTTTCCACAAGGGAATATTGAGAGGCGATTCCAAGAAGCTGGAAAAGCAAACCATAAGTTGCAAATGAAATGCGGGTAACAACAATATGTTGAAGTTGCCAGGACAGTAGGATGTCTATCAAAGACAGCAGGCATGGAGTGGAGCTGATCCAAGAAAGAACAACGGTGCATTACAGCTATAGAGCTGGAGGAGAAGAGCTGCCAAAACTGTTAGATGCCAGGTGATTCCATCACAAGCCCCAGAAGTCAGATATGGAGTTGTAGGCTGGTGTTTTCCCTCTGTTGAATTTTACCCTTGCTTTGGTCCAGTCTTTCTTTACTACCCTGTCTTGTGGAATTTTGATATTTATTCTGTGCCATTATATATTAGAAGTATATTACTTGTTTCATAATTTTATAGGGGATTGCAGTTTCATGTTTTCCTTAAAAGAGTTTTTGGAGTTTGGTCTCTGAATGGTGTTGAGAATAGTAAATATGATTAAATATTTAGTGACTAGCTAAATTTATTTTGTCTTATGAGATAAAAATGAGATTTTAGGACCTAAAATTTTAGCATTGTGATTTAAAATAATATGTTTGAACACCGAGTTAACAAGAGATAGAGTTGTGATTATTTTCATTGCAACTTGAGTGGATTTAGAATAATCATGGAGATACACCTCGGTGAGCGTATTCCCAGAAGACTTAGCTGAGGGACGGACGATCTCCTCTGAGTGTGATCACCGGCATCTCATGGACTGGGATCATGGACTGAATAAAATGGGGAAAGTGAGCTGAGCACCAACATCCATCTCTGCCTCCTGACTGTGGGTGCAGCTTTACCAGCTGCCACCACCCCTGCTTCTTTATCTCCCCTACTGTGATGAACCATACCCTCCAACTGTAAGTCCAGTAAACCTTTCTCGCCTTAAGCTGCGTTTATCAGGAATATTATCACAGAAAGGAAAAAATAAGGTATTAGGTATATGGGCGCAAGAATGCAGCAGCCAGAGGTAAAAGCATGATACAGTTTAATATTTTTAATTTTTATTTTAATATTTGTTTTAAAATAGAATTCTAGAACCTACTAGAAATCTAGAATGTACAAGCTGCTGAAAGAAAAGAGGTTAAAGGTACCCCAAATCACCTACAGATGATCAGCTGACAAGCGTTCTGAAGAGATGCCAGAACACCATGGAGAAGATGGGAGTCAGCCCACGGGAGAGCACCCCTGTCATTCTCTCCAGGAATGCTTGCAGAAGCACAGGGAGTTGAGACTTTCATAGAAAACTGGTAAAATAATTGCATTTTGGAAGTAATATTTGTTTCACAAAATAAATGGTGGATTAGGTTTTCAGCTATCTAGGTTTCCAGCTAACAATATGGAATTTGGATGATTAAAGGAAATGAGAACCAAGTAGGTAAATAGTAGAGCTGACAGTTTAAGGTTGGAGACAAATTTACAACTGCAATAAATGCCTGGTTGAGTGTTTTCTTAGAGGAAATTGAGGTGCGACTGGCTGGTGCTGAGCCCAGTCAGAAGCACAATATTTCAGTGTGGGACACCACGTGGACGCTGATGTGGTAGGGAACATGGCTCTCTTTTCCCAGGTGATGGGCAGAGTGGCTCAGTTCCACAGCCAATTCCATCCAACCACTCACTCCCTGGAAGTCAGGTCCACATTCTCGATGGTAAAGATGGGAGCATGCTGAGAAGTAGTCTCCATACCAAATTAAATAAACGTCCCATTTGTTATGGGATAAATAGAGATACAAAGTTGAACTGATAAAAATCATTTATCATCTGCTTTCCTATAGGAAATGCAACACCTCATATTTCTGGAGAGAGAAGCATGTTTTCAAATGGTTCCTTTTGATTATATACAATATATACCAGTCTTGTGCCATTTGATATCTATTTTATAATGTATCTTCATTACAATGGTTCTCACTAATTAGTCACTTCCTCGTCCTGTAGTCATTCAAGCATTGTCTTTTGGATTGCTATAGATAGAACACGTTGTAGAACTAAGGTTGGGACTTGCTATTTCCTCCATTTTAACAAAGCACACCTTTAATTCGGAATCTGGCTGATGTGCTACATGGCACAGAATTTAGAAGACACATCTAGCCTCCATTTGAAAATAAAAATCCAGACTTGCTAATAATGTCACAATACTTTGGCAGTCTGGACTGGCGAGAAAACAGAAGTCGTTTTAATCTTCAACTTGGCAGTGATGTTATTCCTGACTCAGAAGTCACATTCTGATGAGAGCCTTTCCATTTTGAACTCAGGGAACGACTTGGGTATAAAAATAAACTCAAAGAACTGTGGCATTACATTTTTTATTTCTGATCCAATTGTAGTACCTCTAACATGGAGCGATTCTACAATAAGATGTGTAAAACTCCACGTGAGAAAAATCAATACATGTACAGTAGCCCACTGTGTTCATGCATTCTGCTGACAGCCTATGAAGTATCGTAAGTTTGTCATCCTTAATTTAGTGCGGTTGTTCCTAAATATTTTAATGAAACAGCTGTGTGTACTTCACTATACCAAAGCTCCACTACCGTCTAAGAAAAGTGTAACTGAAAAGTTGTATCTACCTCCCATCCTACATTGACCCCCTGAATAACAATAAATATATGATTAATGATTAATGAGCAATACACAAACACCACCAGTGAGATTCTGAGGATGTAGCATGAAAAGTCTGAGGAGAAGTTTCCATGGCTGGTTGCCTCGTGTGATTGCTTCCAAAAGCAACACTCCCAGAATCATCTCTGCCATGGTTAAAGGATTAACCATGAAAGTCTGTCCTAATCCCCCCCCCTTTTCCTTCAAAATAAAACCTCTGAACAGGACAAATATAGTACTTAATGTACCACATTGTGCTTGATCTGTCCATGACTTTCCCCAATCTCTAATAAGTCTGCAAAGCTTCTCCCATCCCCCCGAAGTGTTTTCACTGCCAATTCCAGACCTTCCATCAAAGACAACTCAAACATACTGGCTTCTCCCAGCCAGAATGGCCAGAATGGCTAGATTCAGAAACTTCTTTTAGTGTTCTTAAAATATGGTCACTTGTGTCTGTCATAGAGGTCATTGTTTTTTGAAAATGGTCTTAACCTCCTTGGTGACAGTACTTACCAAAGGGCGCTCTCTATACAGGGATAATTTCACTTGCCTGGAGTGCACATGGGCTCTCTAAAACTTACCTCTTGGTTGAAAGGGAATAATGAAAATAGTATAGTTCATAGATCTAATCTACTGTGGAAGTAGAAAAGGACAAGATCTCCTGAGTAAATTGGGAGTGTGGGGACCATGGAAGAGAGTTGAAGGGGAGGGGAGAGGATGGAAGAGGAGCACAAAAAAAATGTATAGCTCAATAAAAAAAAATACAGGACTCATAACCTTAAAAAAAAAGAAGGAAAATAGTATAGTTAAAATGACATAAATCAGTCAATTGCTTCTGGGAAATAAAAAGTAAAAATCAAAACTATGATGGTCAAAGGCAGTGTAGCTTTCCCCAGAGCCTGTGAAGAGATAACTGATTGTGATAAAATAATGCAACTGGACTCTGCAGACTCCTGTTGTCTGCCTGTATGTTATGTGCCTAGACCTGAACATCCCACCCTATCTAATCTTCAAATCACAAATACCCTGCTCAGTGTGCAGTGAAATCACAGCTCCTCACAAGCACTTTCTACTTTAATATTGTCTGATTCCATCATATATTTAGTAATTACTGGGAATTGTGAGGGGCGACCTCATTTTAATGTTACAGAAACTCAAACACATATTGAACATTAGGTTTTCCAGTCGAAAACAAGCCATTTGATGAACTGGACTGAGTCCTTTCAAAATTCTTACCATTAAATACCTAGACATTTTTGATTTTATGCTATTCCAGAGCTTTGTTCTGAGATAAAATTAAATTATTTGTCTTTGCCTTTGGGGTGCTTGTTTCCAACATTTGTGAATTTGGCATGGAAAGTGGGATACTTTTCCCACTTTCAATGTATTATACTTTTTGCAAACTTCACTTGATGTATGCATATCTTAAGATGATTTCCTTTTACCCAGTGAAAGGGAGACGCTTCTGGCCACATGCGAACTCCAAGGATGTTTCTTCCTGCTGAGCACTCGTGGTTCTTTCCCAGTTTGGAGGAGCTTGTTCAATGGCCAGTATCTAGGGAAAGGCCCAGAGAAATCCTCTGAGGATGATTAGAGCTTTCTTTCTACTGAGGACTTTGTTTATTTATTTATTAAAGATTTCTGCCTCCTCCCCACCACTGCCTCCCATTTCCCTCCCTCTCCCCCAATCAACTCCCCCTCCCTCATCAGCCCGAAGAGCAGTCAGGGTTCCCTGCCCTGTGGGAAGTCCAAGGACCTCCTACCTCCTTCCAGGTCTAGTAAGGTAAGCATCCAAACTGCCTAGGCTCCCACAAAGCCAGTACATGCAGTAGGACCAAAACCCAGTGCCATTGTTCTTGACTTCTCAGCAGCTCTACTGAGGACTTTTATCCGTACTCTGGTGTCTCACACATTTTGGTGTTTTTGTTTCTCTGTCCTTCAGACTTGGTCTCGTCAACTGAGAAAATGACCGAGGCCCTTTAAGGTTCCTCCTCTAGAGCAGTTAGGAATTGTGTGTGTCACCTTGACTAGTCTAATGTGTACCTTGTAATCTTTTCTTGGAAATGCCTATAAAGGGTTTCATGGTGTGTAGTAATAGGTGCGGCGGGGCTGCGTCCCCAGCACCCCGGGCCGCCTGCTAGCTTATGC
>NC_022013.1:2539253-2554849 GCF_000317375.1 Microtus ochrogaster | reverse complement strand
CACACACACACACACACACACACACACACACACACACACACACACAGCAGCTGTGCTTATCTGCACACGATAAAGCCAGTCAGCGCGAGAGCATGGAAAAGAAGGTGGTTTATCAGTTCCCACCCCTAACTAAGGAGCTAGGAACAGCTGCTGGCTTCTGAAGGAAGAAGAGTCAATTTTCTTTAAGGATGTGGTCCTGAGTAGATCAACAGTGCCACAGTTTGGGGAAATGGAGCCTACAATGAGAAGATGGGGGAATGCTAAAAGTGACTAATGAGCTTATAGCAGCTATGACTGAAGACACAAGACCTGGACAAGATCAAGCCACACAAAATACCAGCATGGATGGAGGAGAGGCTCACAAAGCCCCACCCCTAGCAGAGAAGCTGTGGATGGTTGATGTTTCCTGGAGGAAGGGACGGTCAATTTTCTTCAGGGATGCAGTAAGAGTCATTTGTCTCCTTCCACAACACAGGGTTAGTATCTCTTGAACCTGAAGTCCTAATACATAATTTGACCCCTTAGAGGTCAGTACTCCTGCTTCTTTGAAGGTTTCTTTAATACACACTCCTCATTTCTGACAAGTTATCCCCCGAACAGTAAAGGACCTGTGCATTTGGGAAGAGAAAGAAGTTGCTTAAAGAAGAATGGAAATGAGGCATTGCCAAACACAAGGAAGCTCTAATGTTCAGTTCAAGAGCTTCTTCCTGGCCAGGGTTTTAATATTTACTTTTAGTATGGTCTTTGTTAAGGTTTATATTGCTGTGAAGAGACACCATGACACTGCAACTCTTGTGAAAGAAAGCATTTAATTAGAACTTGCTTACAATTTCAGAGGTTTAGTCCATTGTCATCATAGCAGGAAGGATGGCGGCACATGTTGGCACAGGCCAACATGGCTGACATGGTGCTGGAGAAGGAACTAAGAGTTCTACATTCAGATTGGCAGGCTGCAGGAAGAGAGACATACACTGGTTCTGGCTTAAGCATTTGTAACTCCAAAGCCCACCCCCAGTGACACAGGACCTCCAAGGCTACACCCACTGCAACAAGGCCATTCCTCCTAAAGCCATTCCCTAAACATGCAAATATATAAGCCTATGTGGGCCATTCTTATTCAAATCGCCACAGGTCTGGTACCTATATTGTTTGTTTTAATTGTACCTAACTGGAGAGAGGGTGGTACCAAGGTAAAAGTTGTAAACAGCACTCATCAATCTTCCAGTTCCATACCAACACCCTCCTAGGCATCAGTGACCTTGGTTAGTGACTGCATCTTTTGTGATTAGCAATGCTGGTGAAATTTAATTTTTTTTTTTTTTTTTGGTTTTTCGAGACAGGGTTTCTCTGTGGTTTTGGAGCCTGTTCTGGAACTAGCTCTCGTAGACCAGGCTGGTCTCGAACTCACAGAGATCCGCCTGCCTCTGCCTCCCGAGTGCTGGGATTAAAGGCATGCGCCACCACCGCCCGGATTGAAAGGTTGAGCATTTTTCCTGGGACAGATTCTAACTCTGCCAAAGAAAATGAGGACAATTGTCTAAAGGGTTTGAAAGTCTCTGGCTCTGAAGAGAAGCTGGCCAGGATTTGAAAAACTGTTTTTACAAGCTTGGGGTCTAAGATCCCTAAAGCGTTGATCATTTATTTTGCTTAAATTTCAGCTACCACAACCTCCCTACCTACTATCTCCCCAGTATTCCACATTTTTCAGTTTGGCCATTTTACTTTAGAGGCATCTGCCAAGATTTCTAGTGGTGGAGCTCGGGACAAACCTGGCAGTAAAGTCTGGGTCAATTCCTCTGCTATGGCTTGAATAGAAAATGCTGTCATCTACCACAGGGCCTCAATGGATAAGGACTGAGCTAAGACAAGATACGTGAATCAGATTGAGAGTCCAAGCTTTGATAAACCGTGTTTCTCTGTGAATTCAACAGAAGTCCTCAAGACGAGGGCTGAAGAATTCAGGGAAGATGAAGAAGGGAGAGAAAACCAATATTAAATTGAGCAAGTTTAGGTGGGCACTGTATGGGATTAGTGGATACAGCTAGATTTTAGAGGCTATACAATTATTACCAGATTAATTAACCCCAAATAAAAAAAACTGCATTCAGATGAAACAAGGAACGAACGGACTTGTTTCAAAAAAGAAGCTTACAGGCTGCATTCTTAGTTAAAACTTCTGTTGCCAGAACAAGACAATACTCACACCCTAGTCCAAAACATTTTATAGGCAAACCACTGTACTGATGAGGCGAGCAGGCCTGCTTTTCATCCAGGCTGACTCCCACATGGTTAGCTTTACACCAGAAATAACAACACACAAACTGTGTTCATTTAAACACTGCTTGGCCCATTAGTTCTAGCCTCTTATTGGCTAGTTCTCACATCTTGCTTTAACCCATATTTAGTAATCTGTGTAGCACCATGAGGTGGTGGCTTACTGGGAAAGATCCTAACCTTCATCCATCTTGGGCAGGATAATCATGGCTTCTACCTCACTGCCTTCTTCCTCCAAGCATTCTGTTCTGTCTTCCCTGCCTACCTATGTTCTGACCTATCAGGCCAAGCAGTTTTCTTTATTAATTAACCAATGAAAGCAACAGGTAGATAGAAGACCCACCTACATCAAACCCCTCCCTGGGTGGAATCCATAATTATCTCCCTAAGGGAGTAGGAACATAGTTCCTTAGACTTTTGTTTGAGGTAGAAGCAGATTTATTTCTTAAAACCTGAAATACTGGGTATGGCTATTAGCCACCTGTTTCTGAACTGTTAACAATATCCTTGAGAGAGCAGAACTCTCTGATCTAAATCAGGGTGGAATGGAGTCTTGACCTTTGTTTGAAGTAGAAACAGATCTACTTCTTAAATCTTAAATACCAAGTCTGGATATTAGCCTTTCCTGCTATCTGAACTGTTGACAATAACCTTGAAGGCACAGAAGTTCCAACTCTCTGACCTTAGTCAAGGTGGCACAGACCCACACTTACAGGTCCTGTCACAAATGTCCCTAGCCTTTGACGCTGTCAGTATGGAACTTCTGCTCCTGTTATTCACTCCTTTCCCCTCCACATAACAAACACATTCAGATTTCCAATCCCTGAGAAAGTCTCTAAATCTGACCCATCTGTCACTGTTCTCATGCTATAAAGAGAGAAACCATGACCAAAGAAACTCTTGTAAAGAAAATATTTAATTCAGGGCTTGCTTACAGTTTCAGAAGCCAGTCCATTATCATCATAGAAGGGAACATGGTGGCACACAAGCAGCTATGGTGCTGGAGAAGTTGCAGAGAGTTCTACATCCTGTTCCATAGGCTGAGAGAGAAAGTAACACCGGCTCTGGCCTGAAACCTGAAAGCCCACCCTCCCAGTGACATGCTTTCTCCAACAAGGCCAAGGCTATACCTCCCAAATCTTCTAATCACAGCAGAGTTCCAATCCCTTGTGACTGAGCCTGCGGGACCATTCTTATACAATTTACCACACCATCCTTTTGGGTATTTACATAATTGCACCTAAAGAATAGACATAGCAAAGCTACAGTTCCTAACTAACCGCAATGTGGTAGACTTGTCCATACTTTGTCTTGAGCTCCTGCAGTCACTGTCAAAAGGAGACATCATCATGACTATCATGTAGGTGGAAGAGATGTGTGTTTTGTCCCAATGTCAGTGAGAAAGTGAGAACAGACATCATGAGCCGGTGCCTATGAGCAGTGCATCACCCCATCTTAGCAGCCCCTAAGAGGGCAGATCTCCTCTTCACTCCCAAGTGATCTCAACCTGAGGGTACACAGCTAAAGGTTATGCTGTTCCTCAACTACTTTGTAGACACACTTCATACTTTCCCTTTCTCTATCCACCTCAACCAGAGCCTATGAATCTGGAAAGTGGGAATGAGATCTTAGCGTTCCACTGTGTCCTTTATAAACCCGGTGCCAGACAGTGTTTATTAAGTCAGGGTATGAAGAAACTACTCATAAAGAAAACAAAAATAATTTGTTCAGTGGTAGGCCTCTTGTCCAGCTCATAGAAACTAAAAACTGAGAGACCATGGGCTTCTTTCTTAGCATTTCAAAAATGGGATAAAAGGGAGTTGTTAAATAATGCATACCAGAAACATTTGCATTGACAATGTCAAGAAATACCATCTAAAATTTAATTTACATGGAAAAACAATCACATATGTCTAGATCCTGACAGTACAGAGTTGCTGATTAGAAGGAGAGACATTTATAGCTTTTGGAATGCAGCCTAAAATCATATAGTAATTTTTAAATTAGTTTCTGACCTTCAACAGGAAAACTCCACGCTTTTGCAAACAAACATCAAATACAATTATGGTGGGAATTAATAAATATACCCCATATAAGACAGATGAGTTATGGTACAGTTTTTCCCCATCTCTCCTGTGAGAGGGATTTGCATGCTTTGGTTTTCATTGTGGTCCAGGTTTCCCCTTCCTTTCTACCTCCCCAACCCATCACCAGTGTATTAAATTAAAGGAAATGGGCACATACTTAATTTTGTGTACAAACAATTTATTGGTAGCTATTCCCAGAAAGTACATTGGAAAAATCCTTTTGATATTTGGCCACTGGTCAGCCATTCAATCACAGAAACTTAATTTTATTTTAACTTACGAATATTTTAAATCTCTCTTGTTGAAGAAAATTGTATTAATAAATATAAATTATACAAAATAGCTTTCTTTTCTTATTAGTATATCAATTGTATACAGTAAGGGAGGTCATTATGATACTTTCAGGTATTCATTGCTTATTACCTCCTCTGCCTTATTGATCACTTTCCTCAAATTGTACTCTTCTATTTCAACTTTCTTTTTTTCTTTTTTTTGATTGCCATGTATTTTTTATTATTACTTTAAAAATATACCAATCCAAATTCCCACTCCCTCTTCTCCTCCCATTCCCTTCACAAACCCTCCCATCCCACCCTCCCTCTAATCCTAAGAGAGGGTAAGGCACTTTGCTTTGTGGAAAGTCCAAGGTCCTCCCCATTACATCTAGGCTGAGCAAGGTAAACATCCAAAGAGAATAGGATCCAAAAAAGCCACTACATGTAGTAGAGAGAAATCCCAGTGCCACTGTCAGTGGCCCCTCAGTCTGCCCCAACTGTCAACCACATTCAGAGGCACTAGTTTGATTCTATGCTTGTTCATTCCCAGTCCAGTTGGAGTTGGTGAGCTCCCATTAGCTCAGGCAAACTGTCTCAGTGGATGAAACTCTCATGGTTTTGACCTCTTTGCTTATAGTCTCTCTCCTCCCAGTCTTCAACTGGACCTTAGGAGCTCAGTCCTGTGCTCGGAGGTGGTTCTCTGCCTCTGTTTCCATCTGTTGTTGGACAAAGGTTCTATGGTGATATTTAAGATATTCATCAATTTGACTACAGGGGCAAGGCCAGTTTGGGCACCCTCTCCTGTATTGCTTAGGGTTTTAGCTGGGATCATCCTTGTGGATTCCTAGGAATTTTTCTAGAGCCAAGTTTCTTGCTAATCCCATAATGGCTCCCTCAATCAAGATATCTCTTTCCTTGCTCTCATATCTTCCTTCCTCCATCCTGACTATCCCATTCCCTTAACTTCTCCTCAATCCTTCCCCTTTCCCTTTCTTTCCCTGTTCTCCCCTTCCTTCTACTCCCCACCCCCATGCTCCCAATTTTATCAGGCAATCTTGCCTGTTTCCAATTTCCAAGTGGATCTATATATGTTTTTCTTTAGGTTCACCCTTGTTGCTTAGCTTTTCTAGGATCATGAACTATAGGCTCAATGTCCTTTGTTTATGACTAGTATTCACTAATGAGTGAGTACATACCATATTCATTTTTGGGGAGTCTAAAGGTTCCATAACCTCCTAAACAGGGCCACCAATTGGGGCCCAAGTGCTCACACACCTGAGCCTATGTTCACCTATGAGCTTATGTTCGCTCACCAAACCAAACACTGTGTTTATTACAAAGGAAACACGGGCAGTGGAGCCAAATAACAACAGTAATTGTTGGCCTTTATCAAATGCTTTCTATTTGTGGGTGATGATCTGTAACAAAAGGCTTATGCCTTCTGACTGGCTCAGTTCTCACACACTGCTAGAAAAAGCACTTACCAGTGCACAATTTCTGCCCACATTTCACAGGTGAGATCAGTGAGTTCTGTAGTGAGTAAGGACAGCCTCTGAAACTAGGCCACTCAGCACCAGAATCTGAAGAACACTCAAAATAAAATAGGTAAGTAAAGAGAGACTTTTAACTTAAATCCTTTGTATTCCAATGCTTATCTCCTTAATTGTGGGGTCTTAGTCCTCTTCCCAATCGCCTCACAACAGGTTAGTAAGCCTCAGCTGGAGCTTTTTACGAGCTGCAGGGTGGAGACTACGTCCGGAGAAAAGTTTGTGCTATTTTTGGACAGCAGTATTAGAAAACTTCTTGGCAGTGAGCAAAATTTTCTTCTGGTTTTCTGTGTCAAGGGAACAGTGATTGGAAAGACCAGGAGATGAGAGGCTGGGTGGAACGTGAGGCTGTGGTTCTCAGAGCTGAGGCAACACTGGCCCTGTTGCTGCTGTGAGGCAGACTGCAGGAGAAGGCCCAGCCGCTAAGACACACCTTCTTCTGTAATTGGATGCCTGAAGCCCCCAGAGGTCTCTACATGATGGTCTATAGGTGCCGCTATTGGAAAACAGATTTTTTTTTTATTGAGAAAAGGGAAAAAAAAAAGTATCTGCCTCCTCCCAGCCTCCCATTTCCTTCCTCCTCCTCCCACCCTTCTCCCCCTCCCCCCCAGCACCTCTCCCCCTCCCCCTCCAGTCCATAGAGCAGTCAGGGTTCCCTGCCCTGTGGAAAGTCCAAGGTCCGCCCCCCTCCGTCCATGTCTAGGAAGGTGAGCATCCAGACTGGCTAGGCTCCCACAAAGCCAGAACATGAAGTAGGACCAAAACCCCGTGCCATTGTCCTTGGCTTCTCATCAGTCCTCATTGTCTGCCATGTTCAAAGAGTCCGGTTTTATCCCATGCTTTCTCAGTCACAGTCCAGCTGGCCTTGGTGAGCTCCCAATAGATCAGCCCCATTGTCTCAGTGGGTGGGTGCACCCCTCGTGGTCCTGACTTCCTTGCTCATCTTCTCCCTCCTTCCGCTCCTCATTGGGACTTTGGGAGCTCAGACCAATGCTCCAGTGTGGGTCTCTGTCTCTATCTCCATCCATCACCAGATGAAGGTTCTATGGTGGTATGCAAGATATTTGTAGTATTGCTATAGGATAGGGTCATCTCAGGTTGCCTAACCTCAGCTGCCCAAGGGACCCTAGAGTGGCTCCCAGGAGCCCATGGTGATGTACCCAGTTGGAAAACAGATTCTTTAAGAAACAGGTCGTACTGAGAGGCCTTATGTCATCGAGGGTGTGCCTCAAGCGAATGTGAGATCCTGGGTTCTTTATTGAACCTCCTTGTTTTTATTTACTTATTTTTTGAGGTAGGTGATTTCATTCCAGGATGTGTTCTCATCAGCATGTGTTGCCTCATCGCATGCCCAAAGCAACAAGGTCAATTGACTACGAGGCATCACAAACCTCTACTCTGTGTAGTTTGACTATTTCAGCCATTTTGTTACCATGACAGCAAACTGAAGGCACAGCCCTGCAAGCTTCCCCTGGATGCCAGGTCTCCCACCCTGTTCTGAACACTGCCGCGTGTTCATGAGCAACACTCAAGGGAAAGGGCAGGTCCTCTTCTGGGACTCTGACGTTTAGCGCGTTCCCTGCCTTTTCGGAGCCCAGCATCCATCATTGCTATCTTTACTTGGATAGCTGACAGTCTCCCAAGAAATGTCTCAGTGGCTGAGATCTGAGAGAGGGACCCGTATTGTCCATTTTCATCCAGCTGCTGTATCCTGTCCGGTGCTCTACTGTCTGTCACTCTCGCCCTTCCTCCTCAGATGCGATGCTGTGTGCTTCAGCTTTGAGGAACAGCGGAAATCACAGCACCTGGACTGCTGTAGCCAGAGAGGATGCTTAATAGTGTTACACAGGAAGTAAAATAGTATTTATGTTTCTATTTAATAGAGAATCGATATGTAGCTATGACCTAATTGGAAAGTCTCTCCTTGCAGGTCAAATTGGAGAGTCATGGTTCTGAACACCTCTCCAGTGCCTCAGTGCTGAGAAGAGTCAACTGGTGGAGGGAACAGAGTGAACACAGGAGGTCCAGACAGAAGGTGGGCACGAGAAAGAAACCCCGCCTTGCCCTGCCCTGCTGGTTAGTGCCCAAAGCAAGCAGGTTGAACTTCTACAGACTTCATCAGAGCACAAGCCTTAGCTTAGAAATGCTTGATATTTTATTACATAAAGCATAAGCTTTGGTAATTATGGCTAGGAAGCAAAAATATTCCACAATGGCTATAAAGATCAGGGTACCAGAAAGCAATCTCCCCAGCCACCACATGACAGCTCCTAGGGGAAACTATCCATAGAAGAAATAAACAGGTTCTGTTTCAAGACAAAATAAGGAATTCTGAACTATCAAAAATAAATCCTTTCTCACCATCATTGCCAAATGGCTAAGGATCTCTCCAGATATTATAAAAGAGAGAACAAAATCTAACAGACTATGCCAGTTAGAACACTTAGTTTACTATTTTATTTTATTTGATATATGTTTATTTACTATATTTACTTACCATGTGTTATTTCCTTTGTTTTTGCATTGCTTTAATAAATTATCATAACTTCCACCATAAAACACTTACTTTTTTCTCCTAAAGCACTCTGATATTCAGATTTCCAAGTGGACTGGAGCAGTGGCTCAGTGCTTGCAGGAATTTGTTGCTCCGGCAGGGGTCTGCATTCCATACTTAGCACCCAGGTGTTACAGCTCCCAGCCAACTGCAGCTCCAGTTCCATGGGGAACCAATGTCTCTGGGCTCTACACCTCATCTGCACACACCCATCCACAAACACACAGAGACACATAATTTAAAATAACAGAATAAATCTCTTTTTTTTAAAAACCAAGAATATATCTCCTTGTATCATGTCTTAGAAGTTTCTGTCTGAGTCAACTCAAACTGATATTTCAGATTCACATTTCCAACTCTGGGCCTTCCAATGGGCAGCTCAGGTCAGCAGTCCCTTCTGAATGTGCAGATAGCCTGTCATCATGAGAATTCTACAGATGTTCCCATCACACAGGCTTGCGTGTGTGCAGAGTTCAGCACGGGTAAACCTTTGCTTCAGTTCTTGAGACAACTGATGCTTTTGAGTGTGTTCCATCCTATGGCTCTATTCCATGACATGCTTCATTCTAACAATTCTAAAGAGTTCCAGAAGAGACGTGGTCACATGGTCACTAGTCAGAACAAGGAGAGTTACAAGAAGGGCCATATCGAGATGGAGATAGGGGCTGCGGTAACACACTAATGCAACCAAAGACCAAGGAGCAGAGCTACCAGCAGCTGGAAGGGGAAGGGGAGAATTCTCCCCAAGTCTTCATGTGATGCATGTATCTGTTAACATCTTAATGCCTTGTCCCAACAGGTCTTCAACGAATACTTCCTTAAGCTACTATGTTTGAGGTCCATCTGTTATCGTAAGGCTGGCAAAGACATTGAAAATGTAACAAGAAAGTTCTCACTGTGTCTAGAAATTCCATCATTCACAAATGCATTCCTTTGTCTCAAATGCACAATGATTTCAAATAACATACAGCAATGTCCTTTGGAAAAGAGATTGTATTTGACATTATGTGCTCTGGAAATGGAGGTCTCGAGGTCTTGTGTCTCCAAAGAAACACTGAGAACTTGGTAGCAGTAATCCTAAAAAGCTGACTAGAACCAACTCCAAACAACAGCTTGACTTGAGGACAATGCCACTTGTCTGTCATTTGTCACAGTGTTCCTTATGGAGGGAATCCAGGCTCTAATGAAAACCTGGGTGCTGCTGCTCTTGGACTCATCTATGAGGCTTCCCCCTACTCATCTCAGAGCATGCTCTGTGCAATGGAATGAGGCTGCAGGGGGCCAATGAACATGTCCGCAGAGGTAACTCCATCTGCTCTCAGACCATGATGCAGTGCCCAGTTTTCATACTTCCTTATCCAAATATCCCTAGCCTGTTCCCCAAAGCTCCTGCAGAATTTTCTCCTAGACCCATGCTGTCTGTGGAGTGGACGACACTCTTGGTGTGCACACTCCCTCTTGGTGGTGATGAGTGTGCAAAGCATGAAACACAGCCTGGGCCTGGAGACGAAGCCTGGTTGGATCCCAGACTACACCTATTCTAGCAGAGCTTCAGTACACCCCAGACATGGTCTTCTGGTTCTCTACCAAGGCAAGGCTCTCAAAGCGTGCATTCTTAAATAACCTGGTCCAAAAGTCCAATATTTGGGAAAGTGGAAGGTAAACCTTCCATATACACTGCTTCCATAGAGCCAGGGAACTCATCATGGCCCTGAGCCAAGTATGAGGTGGTTTAGACACCCTGTGACGGTAGAAAATTGAGCAAACAACTGTCCATCAAAAGATGGTGTAAGAAAAGGACCCCAGCCTGAAAGCGAGACACTTGGTCCTGTAGCTGGTTTTAATGCTAACTTGCCACAAATTAAGATCACCTGAGTAGGTGGCCTCAAGTGGAGAACAGTCCTAGTCACCTTGGTTGATACTGGTAGCAGTCAATATAAAAACAGAGTATTTTTAGAAGGAAGTGTAAGTAAAATAAAAAGAAACTCCTCCTCATGTTGCTCTGATCATGGCATATAGCACAGCAGTAGAACTGTAGCTAAGACACCTGGAAAGGGCTTGACCATGGGATTTAAGCACTACACCAAAGGTGGAAATGGCTGTATTTCAAAACACAGAAATGGGCTTCGTGACTCTGAGACGATTTAAGGTTTTGAACTTAAGCTTCCAGAAATGTAAAGTTCAGATAATTAAGCCTATAGCAAAGGGATCTGTGAGAATTCAGAAAGGAATGGACCAAGTCAAACAGAATCCTACTAAATTGTAACTAGCCTTGCGGTGATAAGAGACCACGTCTCTTTTAGAATCTACAGTCATTAACTACAGATACCTTCCTGTCTATGAGGGTCCACCTAGATATTCAGAGTAACCTTAACTAAGGATCCTATCTTAATTATGACTGCAGGGGTTTATTTGTCAAAATAAGGTCACATTTGTTCATTCAGGGTGGCTGCATCTTCCACGGTCATATTTGACTCTGAAATAATTAATTCTGCTATTTGAGTAACACTCTCTTGTGTGTCTATAAACTGAATGCCAGCTTCATGCAACAAAAGAGGGGAATTCCAAGCCTTGCTCTGCCTATTGTGACCTCCAGCCTAAGTCAAGATCGTAAATGTTGGTCTAAGATTTCAGACCGCCATGGAAGTTGAGCATTATTCCCATGGGAAATGAGCTTCGATTGTAACGCGGAAGTGAGGAAGAGAATACAGGCAGCAGGAGGGAAGGCCTTGAGACGTCCTAGCAAAACCAAAGCACAGTAAAGAAAGAAACATCACCTGTCTTTACATTCTAAGACCCTTGGTTGTGTCACAAGCATTTCTAGAGATTAAAATTCACATCCAAAACAAATTTTATTTCTTTTTCAGGCAAAGAGATGGAGGAAGGAAGCAGGTGCCTGTCCATTCCACCCCATGAGTTAAAATCACAAAGATCACATATCCTTATAGCACCACTGCATGGAAGACATTAATATTCATGTGCACGGTATATGTTGAAACTAGGACATTACAGGGAGGACTGAAGCATCTTGGCAGACTCCTACAGCTAGTACAAAGTACGGATGTACAGATGCTCACTCAGCCTGCCCAGAACTACCCTGCCCTGAACGGAATCTGGATTGGCCCTGCTCCCCACACTGGCGGCCCTAACTAGCCTGATTTCTTTCCCCTGCCTTGGAAGCAGCTGTGGAGCATTTTTCTCCAGCTGTGGGAGAACTAGAAGCTGGGAAAAGACATTTCCCTCTGCTTACACTACACTGCCACCTAGTGGCGAGCATAACGTTTCTTCTTTTGTTATGTTTTACTTGTGATTGATGAGAATGCCAGTTCTGCTTTGTGAAGCTGTGATTCTGTTTCTATCTCCCCTAATGTCCCATACTGGCTCCGCAAACCATTCCTCTGTCACCCTTGTATATCCCCAGTGGTCATCTTCTGCCTGATGACCTTCTTCAACAGTAGGAGCATAACTCCCAGCATCAGGCAGATGAAAATCATAAAATAGCCCCAATTTATCCCCTTATGAGAAGTCTCTGTTCTAATATGAAGAAAATTTCAGAGACCAGCTTAAATAAAGCTTGGCCAATAAACCTGCTTTGAAACATTTTCACACCTGAGAACACAGTGCACAGCTCATCAAAGCAACTGTACATACTAGGGCATGGGAGTTGAGGCAGCTGCTCCGGGGTGCCCTTATTTAGTAGCTAACAGAACTCATGCTCCCTGGGTACATCGGTACCGAGTCAACCCTTTCCTGGAGCAGGAAGGGGAAGACTATCACCCATCATCAACGCACAGTCTGAACCTAGCCTCATCCTGCTGCTGTATCAAGTCACTGCAAACTTACTGGATGGAAAGGACATAGCTGTCGGCTCACAATGGATGCATCTATAACACAGCCCTTACTCCAAAAGGTGAGTGAGCAGCAGTGAAGGGTGGGAAGAGTGGAAGAGCCAGAAGACAGAGCATTTTCAATGAGAGTAATTTATTTATTTACACCCCAATTGTAGTTTCCCCTCCCTCCTCTCCTTCAAGTCCTTTCCCCAACTCCCCTAGCCTCCTCCCCCCTGATCCACTCCTGCTCTGTTTATATTCAGAATATGGAAGGGCATTCCTCCCGTGGACATTAACAAAACAAGGCATATCGAGTAGCAGTAAGACTAATCACCTCCCCTGGTATTAAGGTTGGACCAGGGAACCCAGCAGAAGGAAAGGGTCCAAAAAGCCAGAAAAGGAGTCAGAGATAGATAGGCCCTGCTCCCACTCATAAGTTTCCCAAGAAGACCTAGCTCCACCACTGTAACATACATGTAGAGGTTCTAGGCAGGCTCCCTGGTTGTCGGTGCAGTCTCTGAGCCCCCAGGAGCCCAGCTTAGTTGATTCTGTGATTTTCTTATGTTGCCCTTGACCCCTCTGACCACTACTATCCTTCCACCCCCCCTCTTCAGCAGGCTTCCCCACGTTTGGCCTAGTGTGTGACTGTGTGTCAGTACATCTGTTCCCCCTGGTTGCTAGATGAAGCCTCTCTGACTACTACTGGACTAGGCACCAATCAATGAGTATAGCAGGATACAATTAGGCATCAATGCATTGGGTGGGCATGGGAACTTGAAGAATAAGGTAGGCTGGGCAGGGGAATAGTACTGACAAAGCCAACTGGAAACGCAAGTCTTTTCGGGGTCAAGTAGAAACCAAGTGCAAAGGAAACTCCCAGGAATTTACAAGGATTGTTCCAGTGTACTGAATCCTTTTCTCCCCAGACAGCTCCCAAAGAATGACATGGAGACTTATTATTAATTGTGAAATTTCAGCCTTAACTTAGGTTTGTCCCACTAGCTCTGATAACTTAAATTAACCATTTATTTTAATCTATGTTCTGTTGCTTGGTCCATTACCTTATCTCTCTGCTGCTTCCTTCAAGTCTGGCTGGTGACTCCACTTTCTTCCCAGAGTTCTCTCTGTCTCTGGAAGTCCCACCAATACTTCCTGCCTAGCTACCGGCTGTTCAGATTTTTATTACACCAATCATAGCAATATATTTTCACACAGTGTACAACAGTCCCACAACACTCCAGCTAAGACTCCCAGCAATTGAAGATATATAGCCTGAACCAGTCATTGCCTGTGACCAAGCAAGACTCCCAGTGCAGGAATTGGGACACCAACCAATTTGGCCTATAGTCTGTCCTACCTATCGAATGTGCTGGGAAAGGGTGGCACAGAGATTGTGGGAGTGGCTAGTTAGTGACTGGTCCAGCCTAAGATCCCTGATATGAGAGGGAGCTCACACCTGACACTACCTGGAGGACCCAGAGGCAGGATGACCCAGAGACCTAGGATAGAACCAAACATGAGGGAGGAGACGGTCTTCTCTATGACAGGGAAATGCACCCATGAATAAGTAGCAATACAGTGGTCTAAACAAGACCTGGACAATGGCAACACCCGTTGATATCTTAATATTCCAATACTTTTAGGAAAATTTTCAGAAGGTCTTAGTCCTAAATAAAGAGCTATTGGCAATTAATGTTAGCTTAGAGAGGAAAAATCGCTCATTCCCAGGGATGAGCCCCTTGAGAGGTTATCCAATCCCAAGTGGCCAGACTTAAACATACACACTGATGAGCAGCACTCAATGGGTTAGCATGCTGTGTTTATATACATATACCTATTAAATTGTGTGTGTGTGTGCACGTGTGTGTATAACAATAATAATTAAGAAAAGGTCATGAATTTGAGAGGAAGTGGAAGTAGACACAATAGGAATGGAAAGGGGGAATAGAAATGATGTAAAATGTATGAAATTATTAAAATTAGTAAAATATAATCAATAAACACTGTTGTGTAGTTCATCATCTATGAATGAATAAATAGATAATCAGTAGGTAGGTAGATAGAAAGATGAAAGATAGATAGATAGACAGACAGACATACAGATGTATCTATCCCACATGCTCCTTCTGCTGGGTACAGGCACAACCTGCCCTGTTGATTTTTCTGATATATAAAGGTGCTGATCCTCATTGTCTTAAAATCCTTAATCTTCAGGAGGTCCCATTTATTAATTGTTTCTCTCAGTGTCTGTGCTACTGGCGTTTTATTTAGAAAGTGGTCTCCTGTGCCAATACGTTCAGCTGTATCCCACTTTCTCTTCTATGAGGTTCAGAGTGGTTGGCTTTATATTGAAGTCTTTGATATATTTGGACTTGAGTTTTCTGCATGGTGATAGATATGGATCTAATTTCACTCTTCTAAGAACATAGTCAACAAGACAAAGTGGCAACCTACAGAATGGGAAAAGATCTTCAAGAGCCCCACATCAGACAGAGATCTGATCTCCAAAATATAAAATAAATCAAGAAGTTGGTCATCAAAAGAACAAATAATCAAATTAAAAATGGGGTACAGACCTAAACAGAGAACTCTCAACAGAGGAATCTAAAATGCCTGAAAGACACTTAAGGAAATGTTCAACATCCTTAGTCATCAGAGAAATGCAAATCAAAACAACTCTGAGATTTTATCTTATACCTGTAAGAATGGCCAAGATCAAAAACACTGATCCGCTTTTTTTAAAGGGAGAGAGACCACGCCCCAATGGGCTGGTATCTCAGAGGCTATAGGCTGGAGGAGCGGGAGGACCTCCCGCAATACCTCCCCCTTTTGTTTAAATAAGAGAGTTCTAAACCTATGATGAAATTATATACAATAAGTACAAATATCCTATTCTAACTACCTTAGGTCTTGTATAATAAATAACTTGGCCAAGTCATGAGAGAAAGTAACTACATTTGTATAGTCTTCAACCCCATCGAAGATCTGAGAAGGGAAATAATGTTACCTGGGTAATTAGGAAGTTCAGT
>NC_022013.1:2525888-2534149 GCF_000317375.1 Microtus ochrogaster | reverse complement strand
TTCAATCTCTGCCTTAAGAATCCTGGATTCGTCTCTTAAAGACTTTATCATATTTCTATTATCAAACCATTTAGTACCAATAAAAACTACGAATCCCCAAAAGATCCATAGATGTGGGGTGAGAGACACCTCTTGTAAAATCTCCCACATGGTATAATTAAAAAAACTGTTAAATTCTTGAACAGTAATGTGTTCAGACATTTTGTTTATAAAAGAAAAATTTTTTTACCTGCAATGATCGGTTCCTCCCAGTGGTGGTCTCTGTGTTTTTGTAGCCTGTCCTAGAACTAGCTCTTGTAGACCAGGCTGGTCTCGAACTCACAGAGATCTGCCTGTCTCTGCCTCCCGAGTGCTGGGATTAAAGGCATGCACCACCACTGCCTGGCTAGCCTCAAACTCACAGAGATCCTCCTGCCTCTGCTTCCTAAGTGCTGGTATCAAAGGCTTGCACCACCACGGCCCGGCCAAGTCACTTTGTATAAGACCAAATCTGCTGTGGCTGCTTTTTTTTTTTTTTCGAGACAGGGTTTCTCTGTGGCTTTGGAGCCTATCCTGGAACTAGCTCTGTAGCCCAGGCTGGTCTCGAATTCACAGAGATCCGCCTGCCTCTGCCTCCCGAGTGCTGGGATTAAAGGCATGCGCCACCACCGCCCGGCTGTGGCGGCTTTTGTTGCAAAACCGCAGATACTTGAGCTTCTGCTAATTCAGGCAGTGGGGTTCCGCTGCAAACTTAGCCAAGGCAGGCAGAATGGGCCTGTGTGGCCGAGTGTTCTCAGACTCGGCACTTGAGCCCGAGTCACGAACTAAAAAGGGGCACCCGGGAGCGTGCTGTGTTAGCTAGCGGGCTACCCGCTTGAGTAGGGGGCAAAATAGCCCGATGTTGGACGCCAAAATGTAACGGCATAAACGAATGCAGACAAATTGTAAATATATATATATATATATATATATATATATATATATATATATATATATATATATATATATATATCTTTAATAGACTTACAGAACCACCGTTCTGCGGAGACCAGGAAAGCAGAAGCAGGGGCTGGGAGCACGCTCGCCAAATATATATGCAAACATTAGCCGGAGGCGAACACGCCCCCTAAGGGGCGGGACTTATCCCTACAGGAAACATCATGAAAGAAGGAGCAGAAAGACTATTAGAGCCAGAGGACAGCCCCTGCTGCTAAATAGTGTCTTCTAGATGTGACAGGCATGTTGCACTGTGGGTTTAAGGATATGTAGAATATAGATAGAAATTATAATTGTTTAGGAGAATGGCAGCCATAGGCTTTCCACCAGAGTCAGTGACTTCTCCAGTCATGAAATCTAAACAATATGTTTAGCTAAACAAGATTTGCATAATGACAACCCCGGTTGACATAACAATGGGGATGGGGAAAGTTTCAAAAATTCCCACCCTAAGTGAAGCATTATAGGTAACTGATTTCTAACTGAGAGAAGAATCAGTTTTCTTCATGGATAAGCTCCATGATAGGTTAGCCAATTCCAGGCTATCATCCCTAAACATGTGCACATATAAACAATAGAATTTAACTCAGTATGGTGTGTGTGTGTGTGTGGTGTGTAACAATAATAATTAAAGGAAAGGGGGCCATAAATTTGAGAGAGGTTGGGGCACAAGAGGAATTGAAGCAAGAGTCAGGGATGGAAATGATGTAACTATAGTACTCATGAAGGAAATACTCAAACAAACCAACAAAAGTATTTTGGGAGGGAGGAAAAAGGAGATTGATTTTAAGATGACTGTGAAAGTTCACCTCTAATTCACAAGATGTCTTGTGATGTTACTGATTACAAACACAGGAGAGAAAACAGCAGAAGAGGCCAGAGTGGCTGTTTAGGGAGCAGGAAGAAAATGCCACTTTTGCAGGATGGAGCTGAGAACTCTCAGTGGTGGTCTTTGGTAGTAAGTTGGCCTCTGAGTTTGAAAACCAACAGAGTTCAATCAATGTACAATTTGGAATCAGGATCCAGAGGTCTACCAAGGCCACAGGAGCAGCACACCTAGAGGAGAAGAAAATGCAGCACAAATGCTCAGCCTAGAACCAGGAGAGATGAACTTTAGAGTCTTCATGACACATACACACAAAGAAATTTCATTCCTGAAGAACTTAAAGGTAGAGCTGCCACATGACCCAGCCATCCATTCTTGGGCATATACCCAGAGAACTCCAAATTCTACCACAGGGATAGATGCACATCCATGTTAATTGCTTCACTGCTCGCACTAGCAAGAAATGGACTAACCTAGATGCCCATCAACAAATGGATAATGAAAGTGTAGTACATATGCAAAACAGAATTATTACTGAGTTGTAAAGAAAAGTAAAATATCCAGTTCCTTCAAGTTCTCCTCCCCTCTCCCCTTCTCCTCTCCTTTTACCCTCCTTTATTCCACCACCCCTGTGATCCCAATTTTGTCAGGAGATCTTGTCTATTTCCCCTTCCCAGGGGGAATCTATAAATGTTTCTCTTAGGGTTCCCCTTGTTACTTAGATTCTCTAGGATCATGGACTGTAGGATCATTATTTTTTACTTTACAGCTATTATCCACTTAAGAGTGAGTGCATACCATGTTCATCTTTCTGGGTTACCTTATTCAGGATGTTTTTTTTCTAGTTCCATACACTTGCATGCAAATTTCAAGTTATCATTGTCCACCCCCCCACACCCATGGAATACTACTCCATTGTGTAAATATACCACATTTTCTTTACCTATTCTTTGGTTGAGGGGTATTTAGGTTGTTTCTAGGTTCTGGCTAGTACAAATAATGTTGCTATGAACATAGTTAAACAAACATCTTTGTAGTATGATTGAACATCCTTTGGATAGTTGAGATGGGGGAAGGACAGAGACAGGAATCAAGGAAAGAGATATTTTGATTGAGGGAAGCGTTACGAGGCTAGCAAGAAACTGGGCACTAGAGAAATTCTCAATAATCATCTCAAGGATAATTCTAGCCAAGACCCTAAGCAATAGTGGAGATGGTGCCCGAACCAGCCATGCTCTGTAGTCAGATTGATGACTATCTTAAATGTCACCATAGAACCTTCATCCAGTAACTAATGGAGACTGGGGCAGAGACCTGCAGCGAAGTACTGACCTGAGCTCCCAAAGCCCAGTTGGTGCTGAAGAGAAAGGAGCACATTAAGGTAAAGAAATTCATCAGTGGGGTCCAATCTGTTGTCAGACCAAGACAGGAGGTCTTCAGTAATTCCATGTAACGATGTGACATGGAATAATTTCACCATGCAGTGGAAAGTAGGACCTGGTCACACACACTTGCAACCTCAGCACTCCAGATGTTGAGGTGGGAAAGATTGTGAGTTCAAGACCAGCCTAGTCTTCATGGGGATAAAGTGTTTCTTTTCTTTTCTTTTTTTCTTTTTTCTTTCCTTTCCCCCCCTTTTTAAAGAGGAAAACCAGGCCTGGCAATATAGCCAGAAAGAGGGTCTTTGCATTTTCTAAGGATCAGAGAATTATGAGCTGATGTTTACATGCAAGCACCACTGGAATACAACCAAATAACTGGTGATGTAAGAGAGAGAAATAATTATTTCAAAATGTCCTGTGTAGGAGATGTGGGGTGGGATGTGTGTGTGTGTGTGTGTGTGTGTGTGTGTGTGTGTTGGAATTTAGACAGTCACTTCACACTGTCAGAACACAGCCCTGTCCACGTGGCTTATCCTATAGCCACGCCTCTCTGCAGCTCTCTCTGGGACAGAGAAGCAAGACACAATCTGTGCTGGTACTTGACAGCTCTCAAATTCTGCTACCTGGCTCCTCCATGTTGTCTGTCACATACGCGGGGCTTAACTAAACGCAACACACTATGTGAAAACTCCACCATCCTAAAAGGTTATAAAAGTTCCAGCCTTTCCTTGGCTCTGGCATTTGTCTGAGATCTCACAGGAAGAGCCTCAAGTTCTGGGAACTTTGGTCCAGAGATGAAAGTTGCTTACTGAAGAGGCTCCTCTGCCTGGCCCCATCCTTCTCATGGCAGCCCGGCCCCTGCACCCCCATTCTCGATGAAGTACCTCTCCAAGCTTTAGAGAGAAGATCTGCCTTTTTCTTCAGGGCTTCATCATGTTTTGAGCCAGATGTTGTTGCTATAACTCTTGAAACTCTTCTCCCACTTTGAGGCTAAATCATGACCCTGAGGCCCTTTCATTGCAATAAACCTCGCACAGTGGAATTGTGTCGGTCTCATCGGTGGACCAACATCTGAGGGAATCTTGTTATTGTCTAAATTCATATTCAGAACATCACTTGGCCCTCCACAGAGAGTCTCTGTAGAACCTTCACCGCAGAAAAGCCTTCCTTTAGCAACCCTGAAACATCACCAAAGTTCACATTTTCTTCATAGTAAACATTGTTGGATTACAAAATGCCACACAAATTTGAGGGATACGCGTTTTTTTTCAGTAACCCATGGGTCCTGGAAATGGTCTGCAGAGTTTACTTTGGAATGAAGAAGTAAAGATAAAGGTGAACTGGCTTTCAGTGCAGAATCCACACTAAACTCTGTTTCATTTTCACATTTCAGTGTAAGTCCATGAGGAGCAGGTAGGATACGTCATTTCATATTAATACAGTTGACATCTTTCAAAGAAGCTGTGTAATTTGTTAATTATAGTTTGATATCATCTCAAAAAATTGTTATTTTGGGTCCCTTTTGGAAGCTGATATTCTAGTCTAGATATTCAAATGGTGAAAACCTTGTCCTCATGTAGGACTTCATCTAGAAGTCAGTACAGTGGTGCTCTGTGTACAGACTGAAGACATGGTGGTGGTTCTTGATGACCCTCCCTGGATGCTTTAAAAGGGACATTAGTGGAACTCTTTTTTTCTTTTTTCTTTTTGAGACAGGATTTCTCTGTAGCTTTGAAGCTTGTTTTGGAACTAGCTCTTGTAAGACCAGGCTGGCCTTGAACTCACAGAGATCCACCTAACTCTGCCTCCTGAGTGTGGGGATTAAAGGCTTAAAGGCCTGTGCCACCACTGCCAGGTTAGTGGGACTCTTTTATGTATCTTGGAGTAATGTAAAGCTTGTGAGACAGGAGCTAACCACAAGGCCAGCTTCCACTGGAACCAAGCCTAAGGCAGGCTTTGATATGGTAATGAACCAACTGCAATGTGGTACAGGGCACTGATGTTATTGAAGCAGCCCTAACTGAACACTGATGGCACAAAACTCATAGGCCCAATAGAATAAAACAAAAATTGGACATTTGCAGGACACCCTAGGAGAGCAAGGCGAGACTCCCCAAGGTGTGGCTGGCACCTTAAGCCTCTAAGATGATATTCATCCACAGGGGACTTTAAGACCGGCCACCTTGTGGCACTGCCTTCAGCGATCATGGATTTCTGGCACATTGCCTTGCTTATGCATGCTCACTATCATTCTAGCCTCTGGCTGACCCTAGCTTCTGGGACCTCCCACAGTGCCATCTGCCTAGCCTGCCACAGTTGAAGACTGAAGGACCTCATGGTGGGTGTGGGTGGAGTCTGTAAGCTCCTGAACCAATCTTACCAGAGAGGATTCCCCAATGGAACATGTAGTATTATCTTCCTGAAAACCACTCCCCTCTTGGTGAGATGTCTGTTTACCTAAGAATCCCTTAGCTCTTATAATAGTGTGGTATTGAAAGGAATGTTTGTGGAACCAAACTGAGCATTTTCAAAAGGCAAATCTCACTTGTGGCCATCCTAATAGCGGGGGTGAGGGCAACCCTACTTGTCCCGGAAAAAAAGAAAGATTCCTTGATTCCACAATCTTCCTACTTTACCCATGAGAAGAGCTAGTCACACAGTCTAGGGACCTTCTTCAGGTACAGAGTACAGGCATGATCAATGGTGACTAAATTAAGGAAAACAATTATTTTTATCAGGGCCATTACCATCCCCATCAAGGCCTAGACTTTAGCATTTTCCAGTTCATTAAGAAACAGGTAGCTCCTGTGTGTTTTCCTTTATACTTCACAAGTTAACTGGCTCTCTGAAGAGCCCTTTCCCCTGCTGTATAACACAAGAGAGCTGAGTCATCATTTGCTTTGCATTCTGTGCACTCCCATCATAAGGACATGAGATTCTTTTCCAAGTTATGAATGCTTTTTTTCCCCCTCTTTGTTCTTTGGCTCTTTGAGGGGCCCACAACTCAGTTCAGATTTACTCTTTCTTATGAATGCCTGGCCTTAGCTTAGCTTATTTCTAGCCAGCTTGTCTTAAATTATCCTGTCTATCATTTTCCGCTGGGCTTCGACCTTCCTCTATTTCTGTGTATCTTTTCTGTCTTACTCCATTGCCGGTTGTGTAGCTGGGTGGCTGGTCCCTGATGTCCTCCTCTCCTTCTCCTTTTCTTGCTCCTTGGTCTCCCAGATTTCTTCTCCTATTTATTCTCTCTGCCTGCCAGCCCTGCCTATCCTTTCTCTGCCCACTATCAGCTGTTCAGCTCCTTATTAGACCAATCAGGTGTTTTAGACAGGCAAAGTAACACAGTTTCAGAGTTAAACAAATGCAACAAAAACCAATGCAACACATCTTTGCATCATTAAAACAAATGTTCCATAGCATAAACAAATGTAACATCTTAAAATACTATTCTACAACCTATGACTTCATTTTTAAAGTTTTGATTGACATAATCAGTTTTGTCAAAATCTCTAGTCAGATGCTAAATAAATAGTGACTGATGAAGGACTCTATAGTCAAGGTGACAATCCAGAGTCTTCTATGCAATGGTGAAGCAATAAACACATCCACATCTACCTTAAAATGGTTAAATGATTGTTTATACATATTTGTGTTCCTTAAAACAATGCCTCTCAGTAAATGACAGTAAAGGGGCGTCTTAAAGGCACGAAAACACAGGCGAGGAGATGCCAGCCAGACTGGTGTTGAAGGGCTTAGTGAGTTAGGGCAGAAGGGAAAGCTGAAATGTTACAGTCTGCAACCAACTACTGATGGTGCAGGATGTTAAGGCCCCAGGAACCTCTGCAAAGAGGATAAGGGATGCAACTGAAACTAGGATCACCTGACAGTGTATTCAGAGTGCACAGATCCAAAGGACCCTCCTCCAATGCAGTGTGTGAGTGACCTTCCTGTCGCAACGGGGTAGGAACATGAAAGGGGAAAAAGGACTCAGAAACACTGAAACTGAAAAACAGAGGGGAAAACAAATAGAAGTGGTGGATGTGGAATGCTAAGGTCTGGATTGTCTTGGCTTATAGAATGGTCTGCATATACTTACTTCTCTGTTCACTTAGACAGGACTTTTGGAATTCTGTTTCTAGAGAAGTGAGTCTGAGGTACAATGCTTTTAGATGATTATATACACAGTCAAATTTCCGGCCCTAATAGCCCTGCACTTCGTCTCATCAGGAAGCCAGTCTTAACCACGTAGCCAGCACTTCCCACCAGCTTTCTGAATAGTCACTCTTTCATAGACAACAAATCATGGAGTGTTAGACACCTGCGGAAGGTTTAGCTTGAAAATAAAGGGCCAAGCTAACAACTGCAGACCCAAAGGAACTCAGAAAATAGATGACACAGAAAGGAAAGATAACACCCCACTACCAAAAGATATAATCAATCAGAGGTAAGATAAGACATTTTATATATTCTAAGGACAAATGTAAATGACTGCATCTCCAACCAGGGGCTGTGCAGGGCTACACCTGTTCCTTTTAGAACAGTTGTGAAAGAGAAGCATAAGGAGTCAGGAGATGAGGGTGGTAGTTACAGAGGCTCCAGCACCTCCAGATATCGTCTCCCTGGGAACAAGCCTAACATAAGAAACCCGAGTCCAGGAGGGGCATGCGAATGACACCCAAACCACAATACAGGGTCAGCATTACCAAAGCTGAGGTGCTAAGTTAGGAAGCAGGGGAAATTGGTTTTGGTTGTGCCGTTCCTGACAGAATGACACAGTAATTGTAAAATCTGTGTACAAAGACTGCAGCGCTGTGATGGCTAACCAGGCAAGGTCCCAAACTAGAAGGGCACAGGGCGCCCTTACCAGTGTTTCTCACTTCTCTCTTCACCCTGTCCTCTTGAGACAGCATGGAGGTCTGCTTCTTGGATTGCAAGAGCAGACATTAGGGCAAATACACTACAGCTGGGCTGACTGGGACATCGAGAACGAGCCCAGCGATTCAACAGTTCTGAATATTTGCACAAATGACCCAAATAATAATCTTTGCCAGAGAATAAATTCTACTGGGGTGGAGAAA
>NC_022013.1:2523963-2525341 GCF_000317375.1 Microtus ochrogaster | reverse complement strand
CACACACACACACACACACACACACACACACACACTCCCCCTGCCCCCACAGGCTCGAATTTTCTTGCCCTTTCTCTGTCACTGCTTTGGCAGTGACAATCCACTGGAGTCTCATAAAACCAGGGCCCATTGAAGAAGCATTTGCTCATGCAAGGTCAACATTACCCTCCCACTCGCCTGGAGACTCTCTCTCCAAGCATACCAGAAGCAGGCTGAAGTGGTTCTGCCAGGTGGACATGTTACATCTTATTGGCTGTGCTGAACCTGAACCTAGTGAAAAATAAACAAATCAGCCCCGAACTTCTGTAGCACGCACACACCTTAATTAGTGGTAAATAAAACTAAAAGCAGCCTAGATGTCTATTAGCTGATGAATTTGGATACTGAAATGGCATATTATTTATGCAATGATATATTAGTCAGCTGTTAAGGAAAACATAATTATGAAATTCGCAGGAAAATGGATGAAGTTATAAACAGTCCCCAAGTGAGGTAACCCAGAGCCTGAAAGACAAACACTATATTTCTCTTAAATGAACATGTTAGTGTTAGCAATGTGTGTTTTATTTAGAATATTCACAGGGGTTAGGTAGCTAATAAGGGACCAGGAAGGAAGAAGGGGTTTTCCAAGGAAGGGGAAATAGAGTGTTTTAAAGGGATAAACAGAAAATCAGAATAGTAGGATTAAATGGTGTGTGTGTGTATGTGTGTGTGTGTGTGTGTGTGTGTGTGTGTAGGTAAAGGAGGGAATATGGGGAGGGACAACCCACATTAAAGGCCTTTTGAAAAGCCAGATGGAAACCTACTACTGTAGAAGTTCCCCTTGTGCCATCTTTACTCTTTTGGCTTTTTAAGGGGTCCACCACCCAGCTCCCAAATAAATCACTCACGGGGGCTTATTCTTAGTTAAGAATGCCCGGCCTTAGCTTGGCTTGTTTTTGCCAGCTTTTCTAACTTATATTATCTCAAATGCCATTTGCCTCTGGGCTTTTTCCTTTACTTATGTCTATATATCTCACTTCCTTCTCACTGTGGTTGGGTGGCTAAGCCCCACCTTTTTTTCTCTTGATTCCCCCCACACACACTCCTAGTTTTCTATTTCTATTTATTCTGCCTGCCAGCCCCACTTGTCCTTGCTCCTGCCTTGCTATTGGTCATCCAGCTCTTTATTAGACCATCATGAGTTCTACACAAGCAAAGAATCACAGCTTTACGGGGTTAAACAAATGCAGCATAAACAAAAGCAACAATCTTTACATTATTAAACAAATGTTCCACAGCATAAACAAAACTTGCACACCTTAAAATAATATATATATATTATATACTCTATAATATATATATATATATATATATATATATATATATATATATATAT
>NC_022013.1:2500101-2500774 GCF_000317375.1 Microtus ochrogaster | reverse complement strand
TAGCTCAGAATCCTACCACAGCTAACTCTTCTGCTGTACAGACTGCACAAACAACCCAGAGATTTGCCACAGCAAAATCTTCATTCACACAGAATACTCCAGCAACACAAAAGCCCCCATTTTACACCAAGGGTCACCAGATTGTTACACAAAGATTTATGTCTGCTCATATTACAGTAACACAGCATGTACCTGATACCAAGACAACCACATATCATCCAACAAGAACATCTAAAGGGAAAAAAAGGTCTGCCTCAGGAGAGCTGATTTTTTTCACATTTCCTGTGAGCAGGTCTAATGTTTTGTGGTGGGAATTTAAGACTGCAGGGTTCCACAGTCTCTAACCGGTTATAGTTACAATGTCCCTAGTCATGCTTTGATGCCACTGCACAATATAATAAAGATGTTGATATGATAATGTTAGGGTCTGTGGAAAGGGACTTGAGTGTCTGACAGTTTTGTTATAGGTTTTTATTCTTGTTTTTGGAGACAGTCTTATCACGTAGCGCAGGATGATCTTGAACTCTTGATACCCACTGTCTGCTTCCCAAACGCTGCCATTACAGGCCTGTGCCTCCATTCTTGGTTTGGTAGTTCTTGATCATAGATTATATTGCCATTTATTTTCTATTCAAGCTTTTCAAACTTGTTTCTTGTCATCAAGTCACATAAC
>NC_022013.1:2457739-2499011 GCF_000317375.1 Microtus ochrogaster | reverse complement strand
GGTTTTTTTCTTTGTACAGTTTTGTTTACTGCTATTTATTAACCAGGTCAACAAACCCCTGAACAAAATGGTAAGAGAAATTGTTAAGTAGCAATATAGCAAAGTAGCATCCTGAAGTAATGTGCAACTGAAAATACCCACTTATGAAAAGCTGTTTATTTTTAAATTGTGTGCTTACCAGTGATGCCCCTATTTCATACATGAATGTGTCAGCTAAGGGACATGAACCTGAAAGTGGAGACGTGGTTTCTATTGTTACTTTTACCAGTGTTTGCCACACTTGGTCTATGTTTAAGCTAAGTGTTCATTAGAAGTAGCTCAGCGGGTGGGATTGCTTGTGTTCATTTTATATTTTATAGAGAAATAAATATACTCTAAACTAACAAAAAAATCTTCTTATTTAATGCTTTGTAGAAGTGGTGAGTTCAATGCCTGAGTTTCTGTTACTTACTCCGTGGTCTTTGTGGAGATTTGAAATACTTATTATTTCATAATTTTTAAATAAATATAATTTTATAATGCAATTCAGGCCTTGCACATATCAGGCAAAGCTCTACTGATGAAT
Organism: Microtus ochrogaster; assembly: GCF_000317375.1. NCBI lineage: Eukaryota > Metazoa > Chordata > Mammalia > Rodentia > Cricetidae > Microtus > Microtus ochrogaster. The sequence continues at coordinate 2,498,446 of NC_022013.1, read as the reverse complement.
GGCACCCCTCTAATCTTGTTCACACTGAAATTCTTCAAGTGTGTGCACTTCTTTTCAGGAAACTTTTTTAGGGTGTGCTGTGTTTTACCTGTGTTCTGACAACTCATTCCTGCGGTCAGACAGCTGGCAATAGTGTTACTTCATAGATTTACCCTTGAATCAGGGCATTACCTTCCGCACTACAGAGAGGATGGTTATTCCTTCATTCTTTTTCTTTATAGACAGTTGGAAGTGTTTTTCACTTAATTTTTAGTGGATGTACAGAGAAGTGAGTGTCCCTGGGAAGTTTTTATGTGTATGTATCATTACACTTTATCCCTGGGAAAATGCTTTTGCTGGTTATATGGTAATATAATAGAAAATTTGCAATTTTCCCCACTTAATTCCTCTAAGTGAATGTAAAAATTATTAGATCTCTTTAATTTGCCTTAGAAATGCCACTGGTGTGGATTTTAAAGGTTCTGACACTGGCTCTGCCAATCTCTGTCTTGTCTTCCTCTGCTAAGAATCTGTTCAAGCATTTTCCCACTGAATTATCACCACACATGAAATACTAATTCCATCCACACACTGTAAATCAGTTTATTCTGTCTATATGCCTGTACTTTTTGCATATAAAAATATTTTTACCTTTACTTTTTACATGTATAAAAATTGTTTTTTCCAAATCTACCCTCTGAAGTCTCAGTTGTTCGTGATGGTTCACATCTCCTGCTGCTAGATTCACAAGTGAGACGTTGTGAAAAGATGGGGCAAGCCCACACGATGTGACAAGCACCAATTAAGGAACATCAGTTGGCAGAAACATGTCTGACTTGATTTTTAGCCAGGAAATGATAGTCTGTATATTAATCAGAACCTCACCTGATATACATTTTTTAAATAATTCCACATATTTTAAGAATCATGCATGTTATTATTGTGTGTGTGTGTGGGTTCGCGCACATGAATGCAGAAGTGTTGGATCAACTGGAGCAGCCGTGAGCCACTCGTGGGTGTTGGGGACAGAACTTAGCTCCTCTACAAGAGGAGTGCTTGCCATCTCTTCAGCATATCTAATATTTCATCCAAATGTTATGAGCCATCAAAATTGTGGCCTGAACTTTCGGTTAAAAGTAAGGTATTTGTTGTTGCAATTGCACAACAATAATAAACAAAAATCTTGATTATTTGAGCGTACACGTTTTGATTCATGCTTTAGACATAGCTTTTCATTTCTGCCACCCCAATATTCAGATTCATGTTTATATTTTCTATCTTTATTTTTCCTTCAAATTCTAAGTTAGACATTGAAGTGATGAGATTAATGAGAACTTGTGAGAGGAAGGGAAACTCAAAACTTTTGAGCAATCCTGATTAAATTGTCTTTCTGAACTAATAGTGTGGGGCTGGGGGATCAGTTAAAGAAACAGTAGGTGAGACGCTGTGAAAGTCCCCCTGTTGTGGGAATCACTGATTCTTAAGTTGTGACACATCCGTCTCTGAGTTATTAGACGTGTCAGCTTTGCTTGCTATTCTCTTGTCACCTGCAGTTCCCTTTGGAGTACACTCAAGCGAGTGGAGTCTAGGGACAGAGAGCAGGGCAGAAAGGAAAGGCAGGAGAGGCTGATGCGAGGGGACAGCAGGTGGAGCATTTGCCCATTGTGTGCAAGACCCTGCCTTCCATATCCAGATCAGAACCAAGCAAACAGCAGCAAACCAGGCTATGAAAGTAGTGGGGTGCTTACCAAATTCCCTCTGCTGTTGTTCCCCCCAAAGGGCTCTTGTAGTAAGGTAAATCCCGAACCTAGATGGGATTGTGCATGCAGTGGCAGAGCCCTGACAAGGGTACGCTGTAGGCAAAGTCAATGCTGTTTGCTCTGTCGTCCCCCAAGCATCTTCCCCGTGGGGACACCATGTGTTGATTATGGGCTCCACAAACGGCCTCTTTATAAAACGTATATAGCTTTTCCCTGAGGTTCAAATTGTTTACCTACCAAATGTGAGGGAATTCCCGGGTACCTTCTAGATCTAAATTTGCATCTTTGTCAGCACCTTCCACTGAATGCTAAGCAGAGCGCATAAATTGGAGCAAGGTTATGTGGACACACTGCCCATTGCTCCCAGTGACATCAGGCTTAACTACTGAGGCATTGAGACAGGTCAAGTAATTTACTTGTTTCTTCTACTAAGAAGACAAGTGAGTGACATGCAGTATTTATTACTGGGTGTCTGGCATGAGGAAGCCACATGCAAAATGCAATTCATTTCTCCTGTTTATTTCTGACCTGGCCTTCTCACTGCTGTGTGTTACCATCCTGAAACTCCAGGGTAGGTTGTTGCTGGTACTTCTGTGTTACCAGAGTTCCCCTCTCAAGGAGTTCTTGCTGCTGATGTTGTAATTTATATCCCAAATGCTAGTCATTTTTTTGTCATTATGAAAATTTAGGGTGAGCAGAAATTTTGATGATTTAAAAACTTTATTCTTAATTCATTTTTTTCCAGCTAGGTTTGAATATTGTGTTAGTAAATAGCTGCCTTAGCTCAATTCCTTTTTTGGATGCTGTCTTTTCCCCTAAAATTACTACCCTGAAAGGGCAGCCCTGCCCAGTCCCCAAGTATATTTAAGGATAGCAATGACATTTCAAAAACAATGATTGTAAGGTCAAAGTCTCTCTTCATGATACATGAGCAATTTGCTCCTTTTTTGTTCTACTCAATTTAATTAATGGTCATATCTCTGTATTGTACAGAAGTGAAGAAATCCAGGAAAAGCTCAAATTACATCTTGAAATTGCCTGTCATTAAGCATATTTCCACACAGTATGTAGGCATGAAGTGTAGCCAACCATACCTGTTCTGAATTCTGGCTGCCTGCCTGAATTCCAAGTGTTCTGTTTATGGGCTGGGGCTTGGAGTCATTTGACCTTTTCATCTTTAAGATGGTAAAAATCCAAATCTACCTGAGGTTTGACTGAGGATGATCACCTGCAAAGAGAATAAAAGAAAACATACGGCAAACATTTAAATGTTAGACAACAGCTGAGGAAAAGCCAGTTTTATTTGAAATATCTGATGTGCTTTGAATGTACATACTAACTGTGAATGTCATGGTTGGCTCTCATAGCCTGTGGTCAAGTGGAGTAATTTAAATTCATCCTATTTTATTTTGGAGGTTTAACTACTCAGAAATCAATTTATGTACACTTGAGTTACTTCTAAACTGGCTTAATTCCTGCTTATATTAATCAATTAACTAATTAGAGTAACTACTATTTTAATGCTATTACTAAATCGCCCATTTTAATGGTTAGCTCAGACTATTTTTCTTTTTACCCTCTATATCTGTTTTTGTTCTCATTAAACTAGCAACAGTGTTTAAGTATACATGTTTTCTTTTGTTGTTGTTGTTTGTTTTATGTGTATGGGGTGTGGCTTGCATGTATGTCTGTACACTTCATGCCGTCAGTGCCCACATAGACCAGAATAGGCCCAAGTTCCCAGGGACGAGAGTTACAAATGGTTGTGAACTCTCTTTGCTGGGTATTAAACCCAGGCTCTTTGGAAAAGAAACTAGTGGCCTTAATTGCTTCATCTCCAGCCTGTGTGCATACTTTTATTAAAGGTTTATAGATTCTGATTTATCTGTAATTACTATACAAGTTCATAGAACGAGCTTAGGCATCTACGGACTTTAGAATCATTGGGATTTTCTCGAACCAGTCTCCCACATCCCAGCAGATGCCAAACGATGGCTGCTTTTAAAGGAGCAGTGTTTTCTATACTTCCAAAACAATGTATATAATGTATATGAATATTATTTAAACCACTAAAGGAGTCCATCTTTTGTTGACAATAGAAATAAATCAATCACACTTTTGTCTCATGTAATATTTGAAATTTCTTTTCTTAAATGTGATTTTTTTATTTCTAAGAGATTCCTTTTCCTCTCTTTAAGTAGTAAGGATGTTGTCTTTGATTATCCTCACGTGAATTATTTTCGGTTCCTTTGATATTGTACTTTCTCAGGCACGTTGTCCTCTAATATTTTCTGTTACTCATTCACCTAAAGATGACCACAGCAATGAGTAGGCTTTGAATATAATCTTATCATCCTTATCATCTTCAGTTGTATTTTAATTGTAGACTGTTCCGTAATTTACATGCAGTGAGGCTAACACCAATTATGAATCCATTGATTTACCTGTTTTCTTTGTCTTGATGTTAAAATACTTTAAAGCAAGTTCCATATGCAAAGACTTCAATGCAATTGGAACAAAAGATGTATGTTTCTATCAAGGTATCATCATCAGAATTGGTTTCTGGTGGTAGGGTATTCTTTAAGCTCTCCTAAAAGTAATGAGACTAAGCTCATGTCCACTTATACCTGCATATGTTACGTTTGTCTGGTATTTCCTAGAGTAGCAGAAGCTACAGTGATTGGGTTGTGCAGACACTTCTCAGAGTACCCACGTGCATACACTATCTTACACTAATGCTGAGGTTGTCAATATAAGCACAGCATAATGTCTGTGCTCAAGTCACTTGTAGTTTAACAGTGGAGGATTGTATACTTACAGAGTAAGAATATAGATGGCAGTTTTACTACATCTGTGCAGGATAGAATACTTCAGCTGCAGCTTTGAAATGGATTGGTGGTGGGGAAGGAGGGATTCATGGTCCGATTCTGAGTGAGAGAGAGAGACGTCAGATTGTAGGTGGAGGCTGCTCATTCATTCCCCACCGTCCAGACCCAAAATGATCACTAGAAACTGTTAATTGCAATACTGCTTGGCCTAGTAGCTTTGGCATCTTTCTAGCTAGCTCTTATATCTTAAATTAACCCATTTCTATTAATCTGTGCATCAACATGAAGTTGTGTCCTTCCTGCAGGGTTTCACCTTCTGTCTCCTCTGGATGCTACATGGTGTCTCTCTGACTCTGCCTACTTTCTCCTCTATCTCTGCTTGAAATTCCCACCTTAACTCTGGTATATCCTGTGATAGACCCAAGCAGCTTCTTTATTTGTTAACCAAACACATTCCCAGCATACAGAGGGGAATGTCACATCAAGGTCATCGTGGCTAGACTGTGAATGCTGGCACAGCATGATGGGCTCAGCAGCAGACTACAGTGCATTGTGTGCTCAGTTTATGGTGTGGAAAGTCCTTCTGTACATGTGTTGCTTTTAGTGGTTAATAAATACAGAAGCTGTTTTTGGCCAATTGTTTAACAGAATATAGCCAGGCTGGGAGAAATACAGAGAGAGTAGGCGGAGTCATGGAGAAGCCATGTAGCCTCCACTAGAGACAGATGTTCAGGAACTTTACCTGGTAAGCCACAGCCACATGGCGATACACAGATTAGATGTTCAAGAACTTTACCTGGTAAGCCACAGCCACATGGCGATACACAGATTAATAGAAATCGGTTGATATATAAGAGTAAGCCAGAAATACACTTAAACAAGTGGTCAAACAGTATTGCAAATAATATAGTTTCTGAGTGATTATTTCATAGTCTAGGCAGCCAGGAACGAACAAACAGCTTCCAGCCTACAACTTTAGGAGTAAAGCTTTTCAATTCCAGATTTTGCAGTTCTATCTGGTCAAATTGAATGTTAATGGGGGTAGGTTTACAATCACAAATAGTTAAGATATTGAGAAATACTTAACTTTGGCAATAACATTTTGGATTTTTCTTTTGAGGCAAGATCTCACTGTCAAAGTTATGCTCCCCTTGCTACAGCCCCCTGAATGCTTGGATTACTTGTATTTAATAGTAGATCTGGCTTTAGCCATAATATTTGAATGCCCATGAACAAAATAACTAAAATTGAACATGATTATGTTGCAACACTTTATATTCTTCTCAAACTTACTAACAACCTTATTTGAACACTGTGATTCTTAAAACATTTCATTGCTGTTTCTTTAAAGAAGTCTGTAAAACAACATGGTCTTGTTGAACTTATGGCCTGAGGACACCATAAACAATGCAACCCATTCTCTTATTTTTTTTAACTTGTCTTAGAACTACTATGTATCACCATTGTGAACGAACTATACATAAAGTTGCTCGTATTTCTATTAACTGTGTTACCTAATTTTCCCCCCTCAAGGATTTGTTGCTGGTGTTCTAGTGATTGATAGCATAATTATAGTCAAAACTGTTTGGACCCTTTATGAATCAAACAGAAGCTCTGACTTGTAAGGAAAGAAGAGGAGGGATGCCCCAGTGTAAGAAGAGAGCAAGAATCCACTCTTTCTCCATCCGTCCACCCTGTTTGGGTGGGTGCTCAATGGATTAGATGATGGCTGCCCACATTGCGAGGTTCATCGTCTTTATTTAGACCACTGCTTCATATATTTATAGGGTGTAGAAACATTCCAAGACTCACTCAGAAATAATGTTTTACTAGCTCTCTGGGAAGCCTTTTTTGGTAATTACCAGTTTGCATATGAAGTTAATAATCACACACACACACACACACACACACACACACACACACACACACACACACACTCGCACACCTGCCTTGAAAACACTAGAGAAATTGAGGACCTCAAGATTTTTATTTCTAAACGCCTTTCTTCAGTGAACTAAATTGGGATTCCTTGGAGAAATAGTTCTTTTCAAAGTGGAAGCAGGAAAAATAGGTGAGCACAAGAGATCTTCCCAAGTATCAGAAATGAAGGGTTTTGGAAAGTGCGTACTTTAAAATAACAGTGACATGTTCTAAAGAGTCAAGACCCAGCCTGGACAAGCCCCTCCCAGTCTAACTTGAGATGCTTCAAGCCAATACGTTGGTAACAGACGATAGCTTATGGAATTAAAGACTAGTTTGAGTGTGCATATAAATGAACAAGTAAAGATGTGGCTCTTCTTTCAGCAGAATACTAGCTAGTGTACGAAGGAGTTAAAGATTTAGAAAAATAAGCAAGAGCGGAAGCACAGCAATGATGATTTCAGGCAAGAATCATCCATGAATGCTAGAGTTACCAGTGAAAATCAAATGCAACATCAGATCCTTCTGTAGTTTTAATTTTTTATCCCAGAGGACTTAAGTCTTACACATGACACTTATATTTACAAGAAGTTTCCAATATAAAAACTTGATAATTACTCTTTTAACCAGGTGATCATTGTGCCATTAGAAGTGGGTAAGGTAACAGGGCTTTTGAATATGTCAAATAAGACCTTGGCTTCTTTCCTATGCTATTGTCAAAACTTCAAAAGTGAAAGAAATTACACAAATAACAGATTCAAATTCTGAGGAAGCTTCTGAAAAAAAAAAGGACTTGGGGACAGTCTACAAAATATTTGACCTGCATTTTCCCAATGTGATAGAAGAGTTAAAATAAGTTAATTAAAAAAGAAAAGGGGCTGGGATGTGGCCCAGATGGTAGAAGCCCTGCCCAGCATTCTGGACAGGGTCCCAAGGGGGAGGACCAGGGATGGAAAAGAAATAGATAATGAAAGGAGGAAAAGAATCAAAATCTAGGGATGGGAGGGCTGCAAAATCTGATGAGCCAGGCTAGCAAATCTATTAATGGCACTTTTTACACCTCTCAAGTGGGGAAGCAGAAGACAAACCAGTAAAGATAGTAGAAACATAGGAACTCGAGATAGCTCAAGTTCCCCTTTAGTGAGGTACACTCGGGGTTGGCAAACAAAACATTGACACACACATACACAGGGAATGTCAAGTACTAGTTTCTAGACTACAGCACCCTAGCTGGGCCACTGGCACAAGTACACAACTGACCTTGTGTGGTATGATCCTGGCTAGGAGAGTAGCAAAATGCCCACATTCACCATCAGGGCCTCTGGGCAGTCTCCACTACTGTTCAGCCCTCAACAGGTAGAGTTCTTGTCTACCAAGCATGAAGCCTTTGGTTTAATTCTCAATACCATATGAATTAGGAGCAGTGGTACATAAACTCAATAGGTGGAGGCAGGGAGATTAGAAGTTGAGCTCATCAGTTACATAGTATGAGGCAAAACTGGGTACATGAGAACGTTTTTCTTTTTCTATGAAAGTAGGTTTGGGGAGTGGAGGAATGAAGCGAGAGTGAAGAAATCCTGGAACCCCAAAGCTAGATTGGGGGAGGGGTGAACTAAAACTCAGACACATAATGAAGACTAAATAATCAGTATCAGTGACGTGGAAGAAGATGGCACTCTAAGGTAAAACCTAGTGGTAGAGTATAATTAACAACTTTAATGTATTTAGTGCACAAATTCATGAAAAGGCACAGATTCTTAATCCTTGTCCAATACAAAGCCTGTTAATTCAACAGTTTTTTTTAATATAAATTCTCATTTAGCAGCCAAGGTTGCCCAGTACTCACTGTGTCGTCAGGACTGGCCTTAAACTGTCAGTAATCCCAGTTCTACCATCCAAAAGCTAGGACAAGAGGTGTAAGCTACTACATTTAACAAGAATTGAAATTTTGTTTAAAGACCTATTCAGAAAAAAGTGACCCCCAAAGCTTGGCTTTTAAATTTTGATGTTTATAGAAGAAATGATACTCATTCTTGCTAACTCAGAAGCTACCTCCAAACTCAAGAGAGAAGAGATAGAGAGACAGCAGCAAACTACAGATCAGTAACAAATATAAGATAAAAAGTTTTAACAAAATTTTAGAACAGCAAATCAAATAGTATAACTGTGTCGTCCATAATGATGCTATGCCCTACAAAAGACCGTATAGTCTTACCTCCCCAATAAGACAGCCACCTCAAGTTGTATTAACTCTGTTCAGTTTGCCCAGAAACACAGTTGTTTAACAGCACGTTCCCATCACTAACCTTCATAAACTTTATGAGAAAATAATATATATCATGATCATTGCACTTTAGTCAAGGAGTGAAAGGTTGGTTTTATATCCAAAAATTGTCCAATGTAATTTACCACATTAACAAAGAAAAAATTATTTATGGAGAGTGGACAAAGCCCCGAGTGAGTGAAGTCCTCAGTGAATGTGTGTTGTTGACATGGGTATGGCCATGACAAGGACCCCAAATTCCCAGACCCATGGGACAATGACAAAATCTCCCCCACCCCTCCAGGGTGAGGCTCAGAGGGGAATGGCAAGGCCTTCCTCAGTGGACTGAGTGTGAATGTTGTTAGTGCATGTGGAAAACGACCACCATAACTTTCTCCTCTCAGATGATTACAGCCTGCTCCCTTACAGAGACTGCTTGCACAGTCCCATAAATCCTGCTTCCTTGTTTTTATTTTATTTTTTTAGTTGTTGCAAAAAAAAATTTCTGCCTCCTCCCCGTTTCCCATTTCCCTTCCCCTCCTCGCACACATCGCCCCCTCCCCTCACTTCCCTATCCCTCTCCCCCTCCCCTCCACTTCATCCCCCCCCCCTCTCGAGAATGAAGAGCAGTCCAGATTCCCTGCCCTGCGGGAAGTCCAAGGTCCTCCCACTTCTATCCAGGTCCAGGAAGGTGAGCATTCAAACAGGCTAGGCTCCCACAAAGCCAGTTCATGTATTAGGATCAAAACCTAGTGCCATTGTCCTTGGCTTCTCATCAGCCTTCATTGTCCACCATGTTCAGAAAGTCCGGTTTTATCCCATGCTTATTCAGTCCCAGTCCCGCTGGCCTTGGTGAGCTCCCAATAGATCAGTTCCACTGTCACAGTGGGTTGGTGCACCCCTCGTGGTCCTGACTTCCTTGCTCACGTTCTTCCTCCTTCTGCTCCTCATTTGGATCTTAAGAACTCAGTCCGGTGCTCCAATTTGGGTCTCTGTCTCTGTCTCTGTCTCGATCCATCGCCAGATGAAGGTTCTAAGGTTATTTGCAAAATATTCATCAGTATGACTATAGGATAGGGTCATTTCAGGTTCCCTCTCCTCAGTTGCTCAAGGTACTAGCTGGGGACATCTCCCTGGACACCTGCGAGCCCCTCTAGAGTCAAGTCTCTTGCCAACCCTAAGATGGCTCCCTTAATTAGGATATATATTTCTCTGCTCCCGTGTCCACCCTCCCTTTATCTCAACCATCCCATTCCCCCAAGCTCCCCCCATTCTCCCCTTCTCATGTTTCTCACCCCATTTCCCCTTAGCCCCATGCCACCTCACCCCCAAGTTCCCAGGTTTTTCCCTGCAATCTTGTCTACTTCCCATATCCAGGCGGACGACTGTATGTTTTTCTTTGGGTTCACCTTCTTATTTAGCTTCTCTAGGATCACAAATTATATGCTCAATGTCCTTTATTTATGGCTAGAAACCAAATATGAGTGAGTACATCCCATGTTCATCTTTTTGGGTCTGGGATACCTCACTCAGGATAGTGTTTTCTATTTCCATCCATTTGCATGCAAAATTTGCGAAGTCATTGTTTTTTACTGCTGAGTAGTACTCTCTCTCTCTCTCTCTCTCTCTCTCTCTCTCTCTCTATATATATATATATATATATATATATATATATATTCCACACTTTCTTCATCCATTCTTCCATTGAAGGGCATCTAGGTTGTTTCCAGGTTCTGGCTATTATAAATAATGCTGCTATGAACATAGCTGAACAAATGCTTTTGTCATATGATAGGGCATCTCTTGGGTATATTCCCAAGAGTGGTATTACTGGATCTTGGGGTAGGTTGATCCTGAATTTCCTGAGAAATTTCCACACTGATTTCCAAAGTGGTTGTACAAGTTTGCATTCCCACCAGCAATGGATGAGTGTGCCCCTTACTCCACAACCTCTCCAGCAAAGGCTATCATTGGTGTTTTTGATTTTAGCCATTCTGAAAGGTATAAGATGGTATCTCAAAGTTGTTTTAATTTGCATTTCCCTGATCACCAAGGAGGATGAGCATGACCGTAAGTGTCTTTTGGCCATTTGAGTTTTCCTCTGTTAAGAATTCTCTGTTCAGTTCAGTGCCCCATCATCTCTTAATGGACACCAAGAGTGATGCCACAACTTGGCTATTATAATAGGTGCTACAATAACTATGGATGTACTAGTATCTATCTCTATAGGAAGCTGACTTAGATGCCTTTATGTATATACTCAGGAATGCTATAGTTGCATCACACCACAGTTCTCCTTAGTTTCTTTCAGGAGCATTCTTAACTGGTTTCTATAGTAACTGGCCTAATTTGAAATTATTTTACTCCTGAATCCTCTCCTGTTCTTTCATTAGCTGATAATGACCATAACATTTTTACTAAAACAACATAGAATATCAACATAATCTTGACTTTCATTTATCAGATCACTAACAATTTTTCACTCCATTTGTTGGTCATTATCTTCCTTTTTTGGGAACTGTCTATTACAGTCGCTTGTCAAATTACGGAATAGATTACTTGTTCTTTTAAAAAAATTCTTGCCGGGCGGTGGTGGTGCACACCTTTAATCCCAGCACTCGGGAGGCAGAGGCAGGCGGATCTCTGTGAGTTCGAGACCAGCCTGGTCTACAAGGGCTAGTTCCAGGACAGGCTCCAAAACCACAGAGAAACCCTGTCTAGAAAAACCAAAAAAAAATTTTTTTTTATGTAGTCTGGACATTACTCCTCTTTCAAATGAACACTTGGCAAAAAGGCAAAAAAAAAAAAAAACCAAAGAAAAAATTATGCAATCATTTCAATAAACACAGGAATCATCTCATAAAAGTCACTACTAATTCATGATAAAAATCTAACCAAGTGGCAAACTTCCCTTTTTAAAAGTATTATTTTAATTAAACCTTAAAAAAAATCCAAAATACTATTGGTTCTTATCATCAATGTGCCCCTTGCTGATGAGCTTCTTTATGTTTTGGGAGGGGATGGCATTAAATACTTGAACTCCATCCAGTATATATGCAACATCTCAAATTGTATCAACCTCTCACCTTGTAATGCTCCTAATGGGCCAATCAGTTTATAACTAATGTAGACCTCTGTGTAATTTCTTTGGGACTTAACCATTATGGGAACTGGGCAGAACAGAGAACCTCAGACAACAGACTCCCAAAGAAATTAAAACAGAAGAAAGGAAAAGAGAACAAAGAAACCTCTGCTCCATCATTTCTCCTCTCCATTCATCACACTGGGAGCTGCGTGCAGCATGTCACACAGTAGACCCTTTTGTCTGCCCAGCTTTACTTGCAAGTGTTCATAGCCATGAGTCATTGGTCTGGTAAGGCTGTTAGCTTCTGGCACACCATCAACCCTGGTTGCTCAAGGAAACTCTTCTCTGATAGCCTGCTGTTGCCCCAAGTCATAGAGATTCCGTAACTGTGGCTCTGAAGGTCCAGTCCCTTCACACACTCTGGCAGGTCATGCATGGGGTAGGGTCAACTCAAAGCCCTAGTTGTGGATCTGATTTGGTGAGTCCAGGCTACTGAGACTGATTCTCTCAGTTGAGGGGCAGAGCCAGCTCTTCTGTGACAAGCCATCAGTGCTAGCTCTCCCACACTCACCGTGAGTATGGGGCCAGCTCTCCTGTGAGGGACAGAGGCAGATTTTCTGCTGCAGTGACCAGCAAGGGACAGGGCCAGCTGACCAGTGAAGGACTATACCTGCAGCCTCTTGAATTGTATCCATTTTTATCCATAAAAACAACTTAAGGTTTTCTGTATTAGTGTATATTTACTGGACAAAGGAATGGGTTTTGCAGACACATGTTTTTCAAGAATATCGCAGCATCCACCCCTTTCTCCTCTGGTGTCCACTCTCATCCTCTAGCTTGTTCCCTTACTCTTCCCAAATCGCTTCCCTTTTCGTTATGTCATATGTATGCATATGTGCTTATATAGGTACAATGTAAGTCCTCATATTGGAGAAAATGTGGTTTGTTTTTGAAACTGGTTTACTTTTCTCAGTATCTTAACCCCATTCTATTACAATTGATGCAACTTTATTCTCAATTATTGCCAAATCAAACTCCAGTGTGAGTCATATTTTATCCATTCCTCTGCCAAAGGGCTGTCTAAGCTGATTACATACCAGCTGCTGGCACTGGCAATATGATCAAGGTAGGTGTGCAGATATCTTTAGGGCATGTTGCCCTAGGTCCCTTTTGGGTGTGTTCCCAGGACATGTTTGTTTCTGTTTTTGTTTTAGGAAACTGTCCTGGTTTTCATGACTGTCACCAGTGGACATTCCCACTAGCAGTCTGCATGGGGTCCATCTTCTCCAACATCCTTGCTGGCTTTCCTTGTTCTTTCATTAGTGTCAGTCATCCTGAATCCCTACACAGGAGCTCAGTCAAGTATTGATTTGTATTTCCCTGATGACTGAAGATTTGGCCCCTTTAATGTGAGTTCGTTAGGCAATTTCACTTCACCTTTTCAGAAGTGTCAGATTGTTTCTTTAACTGTTTATTGAATGGTTTATTTGGCTTTTGGTGACTAGCTGTTGCATTCTCTACACTGTTTAAATACCTATCCCCATCAGGCATATACGCATCAAAGCTTTCCTCCCATTCTTCAGGCTGCCTTTTTGCTCTGCTGCGTTCTTTTGCTGTGCTGCAGATTTTACTTTCATGAACCCCACCCCCATCCCCATCAACTCTTGCTGCCATTTTTTGACACTTGGAACCTTCCATTCCCAAATAGCACCACCAGTTGGGAATCAGGTATTCAATACATGAGGTACTGGACTGCTTTCCTCATTCAAACACAGCACAGGGATTAGAGAGGGAATAATTAGGTACTTTTTACTGATGAGCTCTTAGCTCCAGATGGATCCTGGGAAAGGGCACTTGTCTTCATTTGTGTACCCAGCATTGCGGCCACCAGACTGAAGTTCCAAACCTATAGTCACTCACATGACATTGGTTAAAATCAGTGGACCACAAAGCAAAATGAAAAGACGTGAATATGGAAAAGAGATTTTAGGTAGGAAAGAGGGATGACAAGGGCGGGGGAAGATAAAAAAGGGTGTGGCCCATAGTGATCAGAATGTCTTACATATATTGTGAACTGGTCTAGGAACAACTTTAATCAATAAATATAAAACTTAAAATGTTTAAAACTAATAATAAGGGAAGAAACAATAAAGTTAAAAATATTGACAAACCCTTGGTAAAATTAACCAAATGAAGACAAAGGATATTCAAATTAATAAAATTTACAGGTGTACACCAAGAGAACACAATAGCTATCAAAGAAATTCAGAAAGTCTTCAGAAAATACTCTGTGAAGCTGAACCTAAAACACTGATTTCTAGACACATGCAAAGCACAGAAGTTAAACCAAGAAAATATCAGCAACTAGAACCGGCCCATCACAAGCAAAGAGACAAGGCCACACCTCCTAATTTCTCTCAAGTCCTACCATTTCTGATAAGCAAGCACTCAAATATATGAGCCTGCGGCGCCATTCCTATTCAAACCACCACACCATATGATTAGGTACACATTTTTGGGGTACATAACCAAAGGACTCTGTGTCCTACTAAAGAAATACTTGTTTACTTTTGCTTTTTGCTGCTCTTCACAACGGAAAATGGAAACCAGTAAGCTGTCCATCAACTAATGAATGGATAGTGAAAATGAGGTACATATATACAATGGACATCTACTCAACTGTGAAAAAATGAATTACAATTGCAGTTAATGAACTGAGCCAGAAAAATAACACATTGAGGTCACACACACACCATAAATGACAAATGCCACATGTTTTATATATATATATCCTAGCCCTGTATTATTAGATTTGTGTGTGAAACTGAGAGAAATAAAAATAAAGAGGTCAAAGTGTTCTATTGTTTTAGCTTAAATTGACCATACCGGGGAAGCAAGCTCCACTCAGAGCAGAAGCCAGGAGCAAATCCAACCCTGGTAGCCAACCCAGTCCTGGAACACTGGCAGATCAGGATTGAGCCAACGACCTGACTCAGAGTCTGCAATCTCCACCAGAAGCAGAGTGTGACTGAAACAGTTACCTAAGACACAGAGAGAAAAAGCTCCACCAGGAGCAGAAGCCAGGAGCAAACCCAGTCCCCAAACACAGGCGGATCAGGACTTAGCCAGCAACCAGATCTAGAGTCAGCGATCTCCACCAGAACAGGTCCAACTCCAAGCCAGGGACTTCTGCAGGAGGAGAGCCAGACCAAGATTTACAGAAACAGATCAAAGCCAGCAGCCTAAGTCAAATTAGGCCTGAGACAGCAAACTCCAAGGGAGCAGACCAAAGCAGGGGAGCACTGAGCTACCTCAAGGAACAGAAATAACCAATGGGGTAACTAGAACTGTGACACTGACTGTACCACGAGGAACAACTATCTAAGCTTTGGATTCACTGGCACCTAGGAGACTATTCAACAGAATCTCGGACAGTCCCACCACACCTATTAGAGGAAAAGATGAGTAGAAAAGGTAAGGTTACATGCTACACCACAAAGAACAACACAATACCAGTAAAACCTAAAGACCATACAAAAGCAAGACCTGAACAACTAGATATGGATGAACCAGAATAAAATTATCTAAAAAATAACCTCAAGAGAATGTTTGAAATTCTTAAAGATGAAATAAGAAATTACCTTAAAGAAATGGAGGAAAAAGCAAACAAAAATTGCAAGTTATCAGCAAATCACTTAAACCAAGAAAAAGAATTCAAACATATTAAAGAAACTGTTCAGGGCTTGAAAACTTAGAAAAAAAATAAAGAAAACACAAGCTGAATTAATTATAGAAATAAAAATCATGAGAAAAAGATCAGGAACCACAAATACAAGTGTGAACAGCAGAATATAAGAAATGGAAGAGAGAATCTCAAGTGCTGTAAATACAATAGAGGAAATAGACTCATCAATCTAACAAAAGCTTAACCCACAATATCCATGAAATATGGGACAGCATAAAAAAAACCCAAATCTTAGAATAATAGGTACAGAAGAAGGAGAAGTTCTACTCAAAGGCACAGAAAATTCATTTAACAAAATTATAGAAGAAAACTTTCCCTACCTAAAGAAATATATGCACCGGGTGGTGGTGGTGCACGCCTTTAATCCCAGTACTCAGGAGGCAGAGGCAGGTGGATTTCTGTAAGTTTGAGGCCAGCCTGGTCTACAAGAGCTAGTTCCAGGCCAGGACAGGATCCAAACCCACAGAGAAACCCTAACTCAAAAAACCAAAAAAAAAAAAGGAAGAAAAAAAGAAAGATATGCTATGAAGATACAAGAAGCTTACAGAACACCAAATAGACTGGATCCAAAAAAAAGTCCTCTCGCCACATAATAATCAAAACACTAAACATACAGAGTAAATAAAGAATATTAAGAGCTGCAAAGGAAAAAGGCCAAGTAACACATAAAGGTAGACCTATCAGAATTACACCTGACTTCTCATTGGAGACAATGAAAGCCAGAAGGTCATGTTCAAGCATTATGCAGACATTAAGAAACCACAGATGCCAGCCCAGACTAGTATACCCAGAAAAACTGTCTATCACCATAGAAGAACAAAGCAAGGTATTCCATGACAAATCTATATTTCACCAATACCCAGCCACAAACCCAGATTTACACAAAATACTAGAAGGAAAAAACCAACCCAAGGAAGATGACTACACCAACAAAAACACAGACAATTGATGATCTCATTACAGCAAATCCTGAAGAAAAAAAATGTACAAATTACCATCACCAATGATGAAAACTAAATTAACAGGAGATAGCAACCACTGGCCATTAATATCCCTTAGTATAAATTGACTCAACTTACCTATAAAAAGGCACAGGCTAACAGATTGGATACAAAAACAGAATCCATTCCTCCTCTGCATACAAGAAGTGCATCTTAACCTCAAAGACAGACATTGTCTCAGAGTAAAAGGTTGGGAAAAATATACCAATCAAATGGACCTAAGAAACAAGTGGGTGTAGCTATCCCAATACTAATAAAATAGATTTCAAGCTAAAACCAGTCCAAAGAGACAAAGAAGGACATTTCATATTAGTCACAGGAAAAATCCATCAAGAGGAAATTTCAGTACTGAGCATCTATGCCCCAAATACAAAGGCACCCTCATATGTCAAATAAACACTTCTAAAGCTTAAATCATATATTAATCCTCATACACTAATAGTGGGAGACTTCAATACTCCCCTCTCAGCACTGGTCGGGTCAATCAGATAAAAAATGAACAGAGAAATAAGAGAACTAACAGATGTTATGACTCAAATGGACTTAACCAACATCTATAGAATATTTCATCCAAACAGAAAACAATATACCTTCTTCTCAGTACCTCATGGAACCTTCTCAAAAATTGACCACATACTCAGTAACAAAACAAACCTCAACAAATACAAAAGAATTGGAAAAGCCCAATGTACCTTATTAGATCACCATACTTTAAAACTAGAAGTCAACAGCAATACTATTTCCTGAGAACTCACAAACACGTGAAAATTAAACAATGCTCACCTGAATCATCAATGGGTCAAGGAAGAAATAAAGGAGGAAATTAAAGACTTCCTAAAATTCAATGAAAATGACCACACAACAATATGGGACACAATGAAAGCAGTGTTAAGAGGCAAGTTCATAGCATTAAATGCCTACATAAAGAAGCTAGAAAAATACAACACTATTGAATTAACAGAACATTTGAAAACTTTAGAACATAAAGAAGCAAACTCACCGAAGAGAACTAGATGACAGGAAATAATCAAATTGAGAGATGAAATCAATAAAATAGAAACAAAGAAAACAATACAAAGACTCAATGAGACAAAGGGTTGGTTCTTTGAGAAAATCAACAAAATAGACAAACCTTTATCCAAACTAACCAAAGGCAGAGAGAGAATATTCAAATTAGCAAAATCAGAAATGGAAAGGGGGACATAACAACAGACACGGAGGAAATACAGAGATTCATCAGGTCATATTTCGAAAACCTGTACTCCACAAAATTGGAAAACTAAAAGGAAATAGACAACTTTCTGGATAAATATCACTTAGCAAAATTAAATCAAGACCAGATAATCAAGTTAACAGACATATAATTGCTGAAGAAATAGTTTAGTCATCAAAGTCTCCCAACCAAAAAAAAAAAAAGTCCAAGACCAGCTCAGAATTCTATAAGACTTTCAAAGAAGAACTAAGACATATACTCCTCAAATTATTCCACACAATAGAAACAGAGGGAACATTTCCAAACTCTTTATGAGGCTACAATTACCCTGATACCCAAACTACAGAAAGACAATACTAGGAAAGAGAATTACAGACCAATCTCATCAACATTGAAACAAAAATACTAAATAAAATACTAGCAAATCGAATCCAAGAACACATCAGAACCATCATCCTCTATAACCAAGTTGTCTTCACCCCAAAAATGAAAGGATGGTTCAACATATGAAAATCTGTCAACATAATCTACTATATAAACAAGCTGAAAAATAAACCACATGATCATTAGATGCTGAAAAATCATTTGATAAAATACATCATCCCTTCATGATAAAGGTCTTGGAGAGAACAGGGATACAAGGAACATACCTAAACATAATTGAGGCAATACACAGCAAACCAACAGCCAACATCAAACTAAATGGAGAGAAACTCCCAGCTGTTCTACTGAAATCAGGGACAAGACAAGGTTGTCCACTTTCTCCATATCTATTCAATATAGTTCTTGAGGTCCTAGCTAGAGCAATAAGACACCAAAGGGAGATCAAAGGGATACAAATTGGAAAAGAAGTCAAACTCTCACTGTGTGCTGATGACATGATAGTTTACATAAGCCATCCCCAAAATTCTACTAAGGAGCTTATACAATTCATAAACACTTTCATCAATGTAGCAGGAAACAAGATTAACTGAAAAAAAATCAGTAGCCCTCCTGTACACAGATGATAAAAGGGCTGGGGAAGAAATCAGAGAATCAACATCTTTACAATAGCCACTAATAGCATAAAATATCTCGGAGTAATTCTAACTAAAAGAGTGGAAGACTTATAGGACAAGAACTTTAAATCTTTGAAGAAAGAAATTGAAGAAGACACCAGAAAGTGGAAAGATCTCCCATGCTTTTGGGTAGGCAAAATTAGCATAATAAAAATGGCAATTTTACCAAAAGTAATCTACAGATTCAACGCAATGCCCATCAACATACCAGAAAAATTCTTCAAAGACCTCAAAACAACGGTACTCAACTTCATTTGGAAAAGCAAAAACCCAGGATATCCAAAACAATTCTATGCAATAAAAGAACTTCTGGAGGCATCAGAATCACAGACTTCAAACTATACTACAGAGCTACAGTACTGAAAACATCTTGGTATTGGCATAAGAATAAATAGGAGGACCAATGGAACCGAATAGAAGACCCAGATATTAATCCACATATCTTCAAACACCAGATCTTTGATAAAGAAGCAAAAAAATAAAATGGAAAAAAGAAAGCATATTTAACAGTTGGTATGGCATAACTGGATATTAATATGTAGAAAAATGAAAATCGACCCATATCTATCACCATGCACAAAACTCAAGTCCAAATGGATCAAAGACCTCAACATAAAGCCAGACACACTGAACCTTATAGAAGAGAAAGTGGGAAGTACACTTGAATGCATTGGCACAGGGAACCACTTCCTAAATATAACCCAAGCAGCACAGACACTGAGAAAATTTATTAATAAATGGGACCTCCTGAAACTGAGAAGCTTCTGTAAAGCAAAGGACATCGTCAACAAGACAAAACGACAGCCTAGAGAATGGGAAAAGATTTTCACCAACCCCACATCAGACAGAGGTCTGATCTCCAAAATATACAAAGAACTCAAGAAATTGAACACCAAAAGATCACAGAATCCAATAATAAAAAGGGGTACAGACCTAAACAGAGAACTCTCAACAGAGGAATCTAAAATGTATGAAAGACACTTAAGGAAATGTTCAACATCCTTAGTCATCAGAGAAATGCAAATCAAAACAACTCTGAGATTCCATCTTACACCTGTAAGAATGGCCAAGATCAAAAACACTGATGAAAACTTATGCTGGAGAGGTTGTGGGGAAAAGGGAACACTTCTGCATTGCTCGTGGAAATGCAAGCTGGTACAGACCCTTTGGATATCAATGTGGTGACTTCTCACAAAATTAGGAAACAGCCTTCCTCAAGACCCAGTAATACCACTTTTGGGTATATATCCAAAGGATGCTCAATCGTGCCACAAGGACATGTACTCAACTATGTTCATAGCTGCTTTGTTTTCATAGCCAGAACCTGGAAACAATCTAAATGCCCCTTGATTGAAGAATGGATAAGAAAAATGTGGTACATTTACAATGGAGTACTATACAACATAAAAAAAATTACAGCTTAAATTTTGCAGGAAAATGGATGGAGCTAGAAAACATTATTTTGAGTGATGTATCCCAGACTCAGAAAGACAATTATTACATATACTCACTCATAGGTGGTTTTTAAACATAAAGCAAAGAAAGAGAGCCTACAAACCACAATCCCAGAGAACCTAGACAACAATGCCGACACTAAGAGAGACTTACAAAGATATATTACAAAGAAAGTAGAAAAAGACAAGATCTCCTAAGTAAATTGGGAGCATGGGGACCTTGGGGGAGAATTGGAGGGGGGAGGGAAGAGGCAGGGAGGGGAGCAGAGAAAATTGCAGAGCTCAATAAAAATCAATAAAAAATTGACCATACTGCTTAGGTGAAAACGGAAAACACTTCAAGGAGAAAAACAGAGAGTATGTGACAAGGGTCATCTGACAGAGACTGATAGACTGATAGCAGCTGGAATACTGTTGCCACAAGAGTAGCCAAAAATTGGCCAATCAGAAACATGTTCATATGCTTAATTTACATACCCCAAGGATAGACTGGAACAAGCCAATCAAAGCATGCTCATATCCATACTCTATTTGCATAATGACATCACTCTTTTTGAATTTTCTGACTTTTTGTAACTGCTTGCTGCTATCAATTAGATCTGGTATGCAAATTAGGTGAAAACTAGAAGTCCCCTGAGTTTTGCCTATAAAAGTCCCTGCAACCCTAGGAAGGGAGCTCCTCCTGCCCTGTCTGCATTGAGAGTGCTGGATGAGTTCTGTGCCTGGCTCATATTGCGCTTTGAAATAAAACTTGCTCTTGCATCCAAGTCTCAGATTCTGGTGGTCTCTTTGGGGCTCAAGGGACTGGGCATAACAAAACTTGTAGTAGCTGTAGAAACCAGGACCAGAAATAGGCCACTGGGAGAGAGGACAGTGATCTTAAGAGAAGGATAGCAGCGCCAAGGTAAAATGAAGGTGGGAAAACATGTGGACCTCTGAAGCCATTTCTGGCAACTCTCAGTCTCTTCCCCCCTGGGAACCAAGGACCTAACAATTGCCCACACACGTACTGAAATGTTGGGAATGTTCCATAATCTCCCTGAGTCCTTGTGAATGTTCTCCAAATAGAAATCAGTTATTGAATAGGGGCAAGATAACCCTGAGGTGTTGACTCACTGACTGACGTTTTGACTTAGGCCCTGAGAAAGGGGCAAAGTGACCCTCAGATGTTTTCTCTTACCTCATCTGATCTGGCAACCACTCTCCAGCCAATTATTGGTAATAGCCCTTTTGAATAAGCGAATCATAATAGTTAAAGAACAACCCCCAGACACCCCTTCCTTCTGTGGTGTTTCCCCTTTAAGAATAGCCTGTACCAGCCATTCAGGGTCTTTCCTAGCCTCCCGAATGCTGGAAGACCCTGTCATGACAGAATTAATAAAATCCTCATGTTTTTACATCAGCTGTGGAAGTGAGAGAACATCTCTGGGGGTGTGTGTGACTCCTCCTCCTCGGAGATTGGACTCTAGGGCCCAACAAACAAGAGGTTAAAGTGGGGAGACAAATGGGAGGGTAAAGCAGGTGCAACTTTAGGAAGGGTTAAACAACATTGAAATGTTTGAAAAAGTCACAGGCAAGTCTGCTGATATATATATATATATATTCTGAGAGATGTAACCTAAGTAAAGTTTAATTATAATTGCCCTACTTCCTGAATATAACACCAGCAGCACAGACACTGAGAGAAACAATAAATAAATGGGACTCCTAAAACTGCGAAGTTTTTGTAAGGCAAAGGACACAGTCAATAAGACAAAATGGCTGCCTACAGAATGGGAAAAGATCTTCACCAATTTCACATCGAACTGAGGACTGATCTCAAAAATATATAAAGAATTCAAGAAACTAGATATCAAAATACCAAAATAATTCACTTAAAAATGGGTGCAGATCAAAACAGAAAATTCTCAACAGAAAAATCTCAAATAGCCAAAAGACACTTAAGAAATTGCTCAACATTCTTAGCTATCATGAAAATGCAAATCAAAATGACTCTGAGATAACATCTTACACAAGTCAGAGTGGTTAAGATAAAAAAAAAACCCACTAATTATAGCTTATACTAGAGAGGATGCAGAGTAAAGGGAACATTCCTTTATTGCTGGTGGAATGTAATCGGCGTAATAACCAGGCTAGCTTAATATGAAACAGCAATTTTTTTTTTTGGTTTTTCGAGACAGGATTTCTCTGTGGTTTTGGAGCCTGTCCTGGAACTAGCTCTTGTAGACCAGGCTAGTCTCGAACTCATGAAACAGCAAATTTTAATGAAGGGATAGTTTATAGCACCAGGGATCCAGCGATGAGCAGGAAATACAAAAAAAAGAGAGCTGTGGGGCTCACACTCGCCAGATTTATATGTAAACATTAGCCCGAGGCGAACATGCCCCCTAAGGAGCTGGGCTATCCCTACAGTGGAAGTTCAAACTTTTACAGTCACTTTGGAAATCAGTATGGTGGTTTCTCAGAAAATTGAGAATTAATCTACCTCAAGATCCAGAAATACCCTTTTTGGGCATACACCCGAGGATGCACACTCATACCACAAGGACATTTGTTCAACTATGTTCATAGCAGCATTGCTCATAGTAGCCAGAATCTGGAAACAATCTAGATGCCCCTCAACTGAAGAATGGAGAAAGAAAGTGTGATACATTTAATCAATGGAGTAAGACTCAGTGGAAAAAAAAAACAAACAAAACCAAAACGCCCAAAACAAAAAAAAAATGATATTTTGAAATTTGCAGGCAAATGGATGGAACTAGAAAAAACATCTTGAGTGAGGTAGTCCAGACCCAGAAAGACAAACATGGTATGTACTCACTCCTAAGTGGGTATTAGACATAAAGTAAATGATAACTAGTTCAGAATTGCAGAGAAGTTAGGTAATAAGGAAAACCCTAAGAGAGACAAACATGGATCCCCTGGGAAGGGGAAATAGACAAGAACTACTGAGAAAATTGGGAGTTGGGGGAGAGGAAAGGAGAAGGGGAGGGGGAAGGAGAAGGGAGAGGAGAGGAGAGCATGAGGGAACGGGATGAAGTACGGTTAACAAACTCAGAGACAGAAATTGAGGTTCAACCTGAAGGTCAGAAAAGCAAAACAGCCAGCACTGGCTCTTACCTTGACCTCAGTCTGAAAATGGTGATCCTGCATCTAGGAAACCTCAGAATGAAACTCTGACTGAGAGCTGTCTCCTCCTGTTTTATAATCCTCTCTAGTTCTGGGATTAAGGGTGTGCACCAATACCTCCTGGTTTCTTTCTTTCTTTCTTTCTTTCTTTCTTTCTTTCTTTCTTTCTTTCTTTCTTTCTTTCTTTCTTTCTTTCTTTCTTTCTTCCTTTTTCTTTCTTTCTTTTTTCATTTTTTGCTACAGGGTTTCTCTGTGTTGCTTTGGAGCCTGTTCTGGAACTAGCTCTTGTAGACCAGGCTGGCCTTGAACTCACAGAGATCCGCCTGCTTCTGCCTCTCCAGTGCTGGGATTAAAGGCATGTGCCCACCACCTCCCAGCCCTGCCTGGTTTCTATGGCAAGTTAGTGTGCCTTCTGGGATTAAAGGTGTGTGCCATAGCTGCCTGGTCTGTAACACTGGACAGTGTGGCTATTTTGCTTTTCTGATCTTCAGGATCATTTATTAAAATGCAAATGAAATGCCACTACAATGGGATACTCAAGAAGGGAAAAGGACAGAGCGGGAGAGCAAGGAAAGAGATATCTTGATTGAGGGAATCATTATGGGGTTAGCAAGAAACCTGGCACTCGGGAAATTCCTGGGAATCCACAAGGATGACCCCAGCTAAGACCCTAATAGGGGAGAGGGTACCTGAACTGGCCTTCCCCTGTGATCAGAATGATGACCACCTTAATTGTCATCATAGAAACTTCATCTGGCAACTGATAAAGCAGATGCGGAGATCCACAGGTAGCACTGGTTGAGCTCCCAGAGTCCAGGTGAAGAGAGGGAGGAGCGATAGTAAGAGCAAAGGGGTCAAGATAATAATGAGGATACCCACAGAATAGTTGACCCAAGTTAGTGGGAGCTCACTGACTCTGGACTGACAGTGGCGGAACCTGCATAGGTCCAAACTAGGACCTCTGGATGTGGGTGACAGTTGTGTGGCTGTCGCAGTCTATGGGGCCACTGGCAGAGGGAACAGGATCTATCCCTAGTGTTTGAACTGGCTTTTTGGAGCCCATTCTCTTTGGAGGGATGCCTTACTCAGCCTAGATATCACGGGGGGGGGGGGGGGCTTGGTCCTGCCTCAAAGTGATATGCTAGACTTAGTTGACTTCCCATGGGAAGCCTTACCCGCTCTGAGGAGTGGATGAGGGTGGGTTGCGTGGGAGGTGGGGGGAGTGGGAGGAAGGGAGGGAGAGGGAAATAGGATTAACATGTATAATGAGAAAAGATTGTTTTAAAAAAAATTTAAAAAAAAAATTCAAAAGAAGAGATCATAGCCTAAATATATATATACATATATATATGTATATGTGTGTGTATATATATATATATATTCCCCAAATCTGGGGGTGATGCTCCCTGTAGCCTAAGCAATGCACTCAGTGCTGGGCATGGGTACTGCTTTTAGGGTTGCTATTTGCGGGATTCTAAGAGATGCCCCCAAACAATGCAATTCCACCATTGCTTTTAGCTGCCTGCTAGAACTTGAGGGTAACACCCTGTTAAGGAAAACCCCACAGTTCAGTCATGGAATTTGGAAAAATCAAATCGGTATTGATCAGGAAACTTCCTTTTAGGTGGCTAGCTTTTGTAATCAGAGGATGCTGTGTGGACTGTTTGGGGAGAAAATTTATCAATCCTATCCAGTTGTGAACCCTGCAAAATACACCAATGACCAGCCTGTCGTGCCTTGCCCAGTGTTGCAGTAGTGCTATGAATGCCTTGGGGGTTGACATCTGTCTGATCAGATTTAAAGCCTACTCAATAGGAGCAGATAATTATGCCTTGTACTATGGACCTGGTCAAAACCCTGTTGCCAAACATGTCAAAGACCATGGTGAAGTAGTTGTACTATTTTGTAAGTTGATACAGTATTTGATTGCTTTCTAAATACCTCTCGGATACCCACAGAATAGTGTAGCTCTGGAAACTTCTTGCAGTAAACAGAGGTTGTTACAGAGAATGACAACTCAGAGAGCAGAGAATAAGTGACCGTGGAGTGCTCACCCCCACATGGGACATTTATTACACACCCCTTCGACCTAGAGCTTAGGGAACATTGCAGAAGTGTGTGGGGGAAATCATACAAAGAGAACTGCTTTAAAATAGTGTCTACTGGGCGTGACAACGGCGGTGGCCCGTGAATTCTCAACACAGATATGTGTTACCTGCAAAAGGCTAAATCTGTCAATATTCCAGCGTGGATGGGTAACAACTCATAGGGCCTCGTTCCTACTTGAGAGACTATAAGCAGTTCCTGAGGGAGGGACAGTCAGTGTCCTTTCTGTTTGGATCACTGTCTGTGTCATGTGGTCAGCACTGCACTCTTGTGCGGATGGCCAACACCAACTGGAGTCAGTAGCTTACATATTTTAAAACATGAGAAGATTCAGTTTGCCAGTATTTTATTGAGAATTTTTGCGTCGATGTTCATGAGTGAGACTGGCCTGTAATTCTCTTTCTTGGTTGGGTCTTTGTGTGGTTTTGGTATCAGGGTAACTGTAGCTTCATAAAAGGAATTTGGCAATGACGCCTCTGTTTCTATATTGTGAAATACATTAAGGAGTATTAGCTCTTCTTGGAAGTTCTGGTAGAATTCTGCATTGAAACCATCTGGTCCTTAACTTTTTTTGGAAGGAAGGTTTTTGATAACAGCTTCTAATTCTTTGTGACTAACAGGTCTATTTAGATTGTTCACCTGGTCTTGGTTTAACTTTAATATATGGTACTTATCTAAAAAATGTCCATTTCTTCTGCATTTTGCAGTTTTGTGGTATACAGGCTTTTGTAGTAAGATCTAATGATTCTCTGAATTTCCTCTGTGTCTGTGGTTATATCCCCCTTTTCATTTTGATCTTATTAATTTGCATGTTCTCTCTGTCGTTTGATTAGTTTGGATAGGGGTTTGTCGATCTTGTTGATTTTCTCCAAGAACCAGCTTTTTGTTTCATTGATTCTTTGGATTGTTTTCTGTGTTTCTATTTTGTTGATTTCAGCCCTCAGTTTGATTATTTCTAGTCTTCTACTCCTCCTGGGTGAGTCTGCTTCTTTTTTCTAGAGCTTTCAGGTGTGCTGTTAAGTCTCCAATGTGTGCTTTCTCCTTTTTCTTTAAGAGAGCACTTAGTGCTATGAACTTTCCTCTTAGCACTGCTTTCATAGTGTCCCATAGGTTTGAGTATGTTGTCTCTTTATTTTTGTTAAATTCAAGGAAGACTTTAATTTCTTTCTTTATTTCTTCCCTGACCCAGGTGTGGTTCTGTAGTTGACTGTTCAGTTTCCATAAGTTTGTTGGCTTTCTGGGGGTAGCATTGTTTTTGAATTCTAACTTTAATCCGTGGTGATCTGATAAGACACAGGCGGTTACTAATATTTTTTTTGTATCTGTGGAACTTTGCTTTGTTACCGAGTATGTGGTCAATTTTCGAGAAGGTTCCATGAGCTGCAGAGAAGAAGGTATATTCTTTCCTATTTGGGTGGAATCTTCTATAGATGTTTGTTAAGTCCATTTGCTTCATTACCTCCATTAATTCTCTTATTTCTCTGTTAGGTTTCTGTCTGATTGACCTGTCCATTGGTGAGAGAGGCATGTTCAAGTCTCCTACTATTAGTGTGTGTGGTTTGATGTCTGCCTTGAGGTAAGGAGCCTAGTCTGTTTGGATGCTCACCTTCTTAGACCTGGATGGAGGAGGGGACCTTGGACTTCCCACAGGGCAGGGAACCCTGACTGCTCTTTGGATTGGAGAGGGAGAGGGAGGGGAAAGGGGAGGGGAAGAGAAATGGGAGGTGGGGAGAAGACAGAAGTTTTTAATAAAAAATATAAATAAAAGAATAAAAAAACATGAGAAGTGAACATGCATTTGAAAGGTAAATGGATGGAGAAGCCAGGGGTAGTGAGGAACGGGGATGATAAAAACAGTGTTTTATGTTTTAAATCCTTGAGGAATGAGAGAATCTGGAAGAATGAAACTAGACCCCATTCCTCACCTGTCAAAAACTCAGCTCCAAACGGATAAAGGACCTTAGCATGAGCCCTATACTCTGGAATTTCTAGAGTTAGGACTGGAGCATGAGCCGAACACATAGGCTGTGTAAGGTCTGTTCTGAATAAGACTCTAGTAGTGCAGGGTATTAGAACCAAAACCGGCACATAGTACCTCATGAAACCAAGAAGCTTCCATGCATTGAGGGAACAATCAATGGCACACACACACACACACACACACACACACACACACACACACACACAATCCTTTGACTATTGAGGCTGACCATCAAGTACGGCTAGCTTTTCTCACAACTTCAGTTCCTACTCCTCTGTGTTAAAGACTCCCAGGATAACCACACCAGACACATGGAACGTGAGTCATTAACCGACATTATCATCATCCATTCTAAGAACAATGAAGCACTGGCTTTACTACAGCACTGGCTTTATCAAGGTAAGAGAAGGGTTTGGATTTTGGTTCCGCTGAGAAACACTGGCTCATGCATGTGAGGTGTCATTGACCCTGTATTCACCTGGAACCCTACACAAGATCTGAGAGAGAATTACCAGGGAAGAACAGGCATCGGAACCAGGGATTTGGCTTAGCCTCAAAGCAGTTCTTGCTCCACCAACTGCCTTCAGCTCTATACTTCTTAAAGAGAGTCAATGGTAAAGAATGCAGGGATGGAAAAAAGGGATCCTATAGTTTTTCTGAACTATCACGCATGGCTCTAGTGGATCTCCTGTCCTCTTGCTCCAAGAGGCCAAAGTGTTATTGGGAGCTCACCAGAGATCATCTCCCAGACACAGTGTATAGTCAGTTGAAACTGACTATTTATTTATTTATTTATTTATTTATTTATTTATTTATTTATTTATTTATTTAAACTGGTTGGAACCACACCCAAGGTTTAGGGATCTAAGTGTGAGCCCCAAGTGTCCAGAACACAGTTTTTAAGGGCAGAGACCTCATCCAGGCTACTTGTTCAGCAGCTGCAAGGAGGAGGGGGTCACCTCACAGAGTGAGCAGTTTGAAGCAAGCAGTTTTAACAGAAGCTAAGATAAGCAGTTAGCTGAAGGAGGTTCCATACACAGAGGCAGTTTTGACAAAGGCCTAGATAAGTTAGCTGGGACAGCCTGACCTTTGGTTTCTAGAATAGAATCGGGGAGTTTTCCAAGGGACGCTCCATCAAAGGAGATCAGATTCTAACTAAACCTGAAATAGTCTCAGCAAGAATACAAGATGGAGGAACGTCTGCACTCTCTCTATCTCATGGGAGACACCAGATGTTAGATATTAGCAATGTACTTGCTATAGAGTGACCAGGACTAACATAGCAGTTTCTTCTTCAGTGACAGCATTCAGAGAGGAAGATAGTGATCAGAAAATAGAGAAGATGGAAAAGTTTAGGAGCAGGATGGGCAAGCTGTCTTATGCTGAGCAAGATCATTAAGAAGTACAGCATCTTAGATATAGTTTGAGGGGGAAAATGGGACAGAGTGTGCAGGAAACTATCACCCTATGGGAGAAAGTCAGCAGTAAGCTAATTAAGCATGCTGCACAAAGGGAACAGGATGTCTCGAGTCCATCACAGGCAGACACACAGCTGTCCTGGGCCTGACGACTCCAGTCTCTTTAGGGGAAAGCTAAGGAATCCAAGTTCTCTTCAGGACCCAAACCCTAGCCTTGGAGGTCCTGGCCCCAGCCCCAGGCCAGACCTTGCCAAGTTTTCCTCTGGACAAGGGAACTAATGTTCTCTTTGTATTTCATCAATGCTTCTGAGAAAGCCTTGATCTGCTCAGCTCCCAACAACACAGAGGAGCAGTGTCAACTCGGCAAACAATGCCCACAGTAATTCTGAGGGAAACCACGTGGTCAGCCACACCCTGACCCATCCCACCAGATAGCCCAAGTGACAAAGGAGCCTCTGGGATTTTTCCTCAGTCCCTAAGAAAATCCTCTAACTGACCTTATACAGAACTATGGCTATTTTTGGCCACCTGCTTTGTCTTAAACACCCTCAGGAAAGTAGAGCCCCAAAGAAAACAATAAGCAACAGTGTGAAAGGAGAAAGTGGACGAGGCTTTAAGAGGAGCAATGCATTATTCAGGCGGGAGCATAGGATGCTGGCAAGCCAGGCAGGAGACTCACAATCATCAACCACGGCACCAAGAATGCAGAGAGATTTGCCCAGGTCTGTCTGTGGGCGTCTCTTGCTCATAGTTTTGTTTCTCTAATTTTTCTCTCGACACTGCTGGTACTCAATGGTTACAACCTTGTATTGTTTTGTTTTTCATTTCTTCCACCATTGGAGTCCTCCTTACAATTGTTTTCCCACATCATTAATATAATAATTAATAGATTAATATAATAATTAATGTATAATCATTACTGCTCCTTAAACCTCTCCGGGGTCACAGGTGGAAGTGGAGGGTGTGGCAGGAGGGTAGGGACGTGGAGGGGAGGAAGAGACATCAGATGACCATGTAAAAGACGCTGACTGACAGATTACGTGTAACAGGTAGAGCGTGTTCTGGGAAAGCCTGCGATTTGTGAGCCCAAGAAAAGTGAGGCTGCTGTGTAAATGACAAGCCCACCCCTTTCTTAGTAAACTGTTGTTTACTCCAAAGCTACAGAGAAACCCTGACTCGAAAATCAAACAAACTGTCATTTGTGTCTCTGGGAAAATTATTTCCCCTGGACACAGTAGCTGGAAACTTCAGTGGGTGCTCATCCACCCCTGACACAGATCCCAAATATAACACAAGTTTGCACACTTATAGATCATCATCAGGATAGTGTTTTTCTGCTAAATTCACCACAAAGGGATCAGGAATTGTCATTCCTGAATTACCCAATGGCCGGTAGATGGTGCTATGGGACCATACAGATTGTTTTTCCTCTGTCGTTGGGGGATGAAGAGGTTATCCCAGCTGAACCCTTTCAATTAAAAGTAATAATGGCTTTGTGGGAGCCTAGGCAGCTTGGATGCTCACCTTACTAGAAATGGATGGAGGTGGGGGTTCCTTGGACTTCCCACAGGGCAGGGAACCCTGATTGCTCTTTGGGTTGAGGAGGGAGGGGGACTTGATTGAGGGAGGGGAAGGGAAATGGGAGGCGGTGGCGGGGAAGAGACGGAGATCTTTAATAAATAAATAGATAAATAAATAAATAAAGTAATAATAACAAGGTCTCTGCACTTTTTCGAGTTTCCTTCTTTCCTCTTTTACTATCTTTCCCTTTTAAAGGAGGAAGAAATTGTAGCCTGGAGACAGTGAAAAGGGAATGCCCTCAAGGGGATGGAATTTCTCTGAACCCCTCAAGCTGGGTCTTCAGAGGCCAAGCATCCCCTATCTCCATTCTATTCCCATGCCTGATGCAGACACACGCATAGATCATAATTTAGCCTGCATCTTATCTTTAGTATTGTTTTATCATTTTTGTTTTATTACAACATATATTATGTAAGGTAGTCGTATTATTGTATTCATATCTTTACCTTTGGAATATTTGTCAAATATTGTCTTGAATGAATTGTATTCCGAAAATGTGTTATAGCCACGAGGAGCTTAATAATGGGGACTCTAGACTAAACTACATCTAACGGATATTTTGGGTCTCACCATGACTTATGAGTCCCTCATTAAAGGTGCGGGACAATGAAGAAGAGAATTTCAGTTCTAAAAGGCTTCCAACTGTGCCTCTAGCTGGACCTAGGTATGCACAACAATAAAGACAAATACGGTAAAAACTATGGTCTGGATACATAAGCAAAGAACAAAGGGAACACAAATGTGATTAACAGCCAACAAGACACCAGCAAAGGTAGTGGACCAGTCACATATCAAAGGACAGTGAGTCACAATGTTGCAGACAGAGCTAACAGCCAACAGCCAGGGTCAGTCACTGCTGACCAATCAGATCTCAACATGGGCGAGAAGCGCATCACTCAGTTCCCTAAGTGGGAGTGCCCCATGAGTGAGAGCAGTTTGTAATCATCTCTCAGACTGCGCTAGGGGAACATCACAGAGGATGGATCCCCAACTGGTGGGGCCTAAGATGCGCTAGGAGGATTAACCAAACCCAGAGAAATGTTATCAGTCTTTGGTCTGTGGAAAGCACAGTTCTCATGAACAGCCAGCCATTCGCAAGGGCCCTGAGGCAGCCCCTTGGAACCCTGTGTGCGACTCTACTTCTGGATTTCTGCGTCAAATCTGTAAACTCTGGGCATGTTCCTCCTTTTCCGGCATTCCTCACTTGACTGGAATATTCCCTAATAAAGACTGTTTCACTTCACTTCCTGAGGAGGTGTCCCCATCTTTTAATTCTCAGACTTCACTGCCTCAGGTGGACTTTCCATGACTGTTGAACTTCTGGTGCCTGAGCCCTTGAGCCATGCTCTCCTTCCTGCGCCTTGCAGTGAACATCCTCAGAGACTTCTTTCAGCTCTGCTCTTGTCGCTCGTCATCCAAGTACTGAAGTGTAGAATTCGGGCTGCCACCAGGGGTTCGTGTCATTCTCCTGATAAGATGCGATTCTGTGAAACACTCACTGCTGGAAAGCAGTGTGTCTGCAGGACTCTCCAGGACGAATTTGCTTCGGTTATGTGGTCCTGTGTGCACCACAAAAATCCTATCAAGATCTACTTTTGGCAGCTGGGAAGGTGGTTTGGAGCCAAGAGGCAGGCAGAGTCCAAAGCCTGTGGAACACACTCCCTGGATGGGCTGGTAGTGCGGTCCCTGCACTCTTCAGGGTGGGACGGTTTGCATGCTGTCACTTTGTCGTGCAGACTATCTTCCCACAAGCCTCCCTGAACATCACTAAACGCTCATTCACGTTAATGTGTTGGGCGGGGACGCTGGTTAGTAGTAGAAGGTCTAGGGACTTCCCGGTTAATCTGTATTCATATTTATCAGCCAGATGTGAAGCATTTGCTCTTGGGATTTCAGGAGCATGTAGTCAGTCTTAAAATAGTCTGCATGGTTTTCCATTCTCTTAGAGTGTAAGCTGAACTTTGTCATACTGTAAACAGGATCCCAACACTCTCGGCTCCATCTCCTGTTCTGTCTCCGCCCAGTTCCTCAGCTGAGGCCATCAAGATAGATCTCTGCTGTACCGCCTCTCCCTGGTGGCACCCTTGCCACCACTGCACAGCTCCTCTTCGCCTGTAGTGTACAGTTAGGGTGCAGCCCCGCCAGCTTGCTGAGTGCATCCGGTACAGCCTCAGTCTTCATTGTCTTGCAGGCTGCAGCACAACGCTGCCTGCTCTCTTGTTCCCTGGCTGCAGGTGAGTGGGTGTCTGCTTCTCTTGTTCCTCACCCGTCTTTATGCCATCTCTGGTGTTCCCGGATTCACACACAGAACCTGGATATCACAGGATTCGCGCATAGAACCTGGACGTCACCAGATTCAAACACTGAACCTAAATTTCGTCACCAGATTCACACATGGAACCTAGATGACGTCACCAGATTCACTGAACGTAGATGACGTCACCGGATTCACTGAACTTAGCACCTTCCTAGGCGGTGCCTATCTAGGCAGAGAGAAACTGCTCACCGCTCAGCACAAGAGCATCCGCCCATACCAACCTGCAAGTCCTGTGGGAGGACTTGATTGGATACTGGAGCCCTGGGCCCTCCAGCATGATAAAGACACAGCTGGTGAAGATGCGTCTCAAATGCCTATGGCCAGTATCCGGAGTCCCAGCTGTGCAGGGCTAGAGTTCAGTGTAGCCCTCCAAGAGACACAATCACATTAGAAAACTAAGGCAGCACACACTTGCTAGCTTCAGGCTTTCAGAGAAGGCGCTGCCCACCAGTTCAGCCTGGCGTTGCACTCTGACTTTTCCAGTTTGTAAGATACCAGTACCTCCTCTGCAGAGGGCAGGAGAGAAGGGGAGCTGGAGAGATGGTGGGGACCGATTGCTTCTCAGGGTACCCCGTAATTTACATTAGCACTCAACTGCACTGCTTCTGGCATATCATTTTTAAAAATTCTCCTTCTTTTCGATTTTGCACCTGAAATATGCGAACAGTTTGATTGCTGTGTTTCAGCAACATTAGAATTCTCTTTATGTTTTACTGTGAGTATTATTTGCATGTTATGTGTGTGTGTGTTTGTGCGTGTGTGTGTAAGTGAGTGCAGGTTTGTGCACGTAAATGTGCCACAGACCATGTAGGGAGGTCAGAGGGCAAATTTTAGGAGCAGATTCTGGGCTCAAAATCAGGTCCTGGAATTTTGTGCGGCACTACTGAACCATCTGACCAGCTGTAGACTTTCTGAAAATGCACCGCATACTGCTATGGATGCGGCAGGCAGGCACTGATGCAAATTGTAAAAACGTGCCTGTGGGTAGTCAACGTTGGATAATTAGTTTATTTCGACCTCTGTTCATAACAACAGTACATGGACAACAATGATTATGTCTGGTATGTCTCAAAGCGTTTTCACCCCTTCTCCATCCTGTAGATTGCTGCATTCCATCCTCTGTCCAGAACCCAGTGATTACTCTGGGTAGGAAAAAAACAAATGGGCAGTCACTATGACAATGCAAAACTTTAAAAAACTGTGCATGTAAAGCTTCTTGCAAAAACGTTTTTCAAATTGATTCCTGTCACTGCTGTAATTAAAATATAGCTACAGCTTTAATGCCCAATATGAACGTTATTCTCACCAAATCTTTCTCTCCATGATTAATGCTTACGAACCTCACACTCTGATTGAGATTTATCATCTGCGTTATAAACGTATTGGATGCACATTGCTCCATCATCACATCTGGAATAGCCTGTGCTCAGCTGATGAGTGCAGAGGTGCAGAACTGCCCTCTCCTGACATCTCTGCTCTCCCCTATGCCACCATTAGTCACTACCAGCCCGGTTAGCTCAGTCGATAGAGCATGAGACTCTTAATCTCAGGGTCATGGGTTCGAGCCCCATGTTGGGCGCCATTTGTAGAAGGAGCAGCGGGCTGTGTTCCTGCCACCTGGATCCCGGATGCCTGCTAGCTTATGACCCAAAATAACAACACACAAATTGTATTCATTTAAACACTGCCTGGGCCCATTATTTCTAGCCTGTTATTGGCTAACTCTCACATCTTGACTAGCCCATTTCTTTCTTTTTAAAATATTTATTTATTTATTATATTATGTGTATAGCATTCCTTCCATGTGTGTCTGCAAGCCAGAAGGGGGTGCCAGGTCTCATTATAGATGGCTGTAAGTCACCATGTGGTTGCTGGGAATTGAACTCAGCACCTCTGGAAGAGCAGTCAGTGCTCTTAACCTCTGAGCTGTCTCTCCAGCCCTGACTAACCCATTTCTAATAATGTGTGTAGCACCATGAAGTGATGTCTTACCGTGAAAAATTCAGCATGTCTGACCTGGTGGCTGGCTCAATGGCATCTGATATCACTTCCCTTCTTCCCAGCAATCTGTTCTGTCTACTCCACCCACCTATGTTCTGACCTATCAGTCCAAGCAGTTTCTTCATTAATTAACCAATGAAAGCAACAGATAGACAAATGACCTTCCCACATCAGGGACTCAGTGTCCAGCACAAGGCAAAGGGCATCACCTTCTTACTTCTGGAGATTCTTGCACCAGTGGGAACCAGTTGCTCACCTGGCCAGCTAGAGGGGAAGAAAACCAGTTTGAACCCAATCCTGTCTGACCTCTCGGTTCTGCCTGCCCTGTTTCAGTGGGGTCACTAGTAACCAACTTCAGTCTTTTGTCATTCACACCCCCCTCAAGCTGGCCTAGAATTCACTAGGTAGCTACAGATGGTGCAAACTCACAGCCATTTCTGTGTGCTGTGACTTCAGGTGTGAGCCTATGCCCAGCTTGCCACTCACTGTTTATTCATAAACACATATGTTCATTTTTCCTCAAAACCCATGGAAGTAGAAGACCAGCTACTTTCTTATCTTAAGATAAACAGACATGCTAGTTTGGAGGAAATAGGAAACTTTTGTTAGTAAAGGCAAGACCAGACTATCATTATGAGAAATTTTATTACAAAGACTCAAATGAGTTGTTGCTCAGAGGCCTGAGAGTGTCCTGCCAAGGGAGGCAGGTAATGCACACATATGTGCACTGGAGAGACAGGAAGCAGAAACAGCAACTCATAGAGTTGTGGCACAGCAAATGATTTATTCATTGGAGAATGTAGACAGAATACAGAATATAGGCATACACTCCTTTTTATCCTTCTGTATTAAGCTTGGTTTTATGACATTATGTCTGGAGCTTTAAGAATAATACATTGTACATACATGTAACAGACTCTGGGCTAGATTTCCCTGTGTCTGGGAAATCATTCAAATTGCAAGCTGGCATCCAGATTTCATTTGCTGTAACCAGTGGGATGGACTTTAATGCCTGCTCAAACTGCAATGATTTTTTTTAATTTTCTAACTGGACTGCAACTCTTTCTTTTAAAACTGATTTATTTGAGTAAATATTATTTTTCAATTATTTCAAAACAAATTAAGAGTGTGAACTCATTGCTTATTTTGAGTTACTTCACCCGGAGCCCAGCACACAGCTCATTTACAGTTCTGCTGAAGCCAGTGTCAGAATTCCTATCTGCTTTCTAACACATGCGCCTCAGAAAACAGGAAGAAGGTAATGTTGAGTGATGTTAGGATGCCAGATGACAAGCTTTTTTTTAATGATCAGTAAAGAATGAGATGTGGTTTGTGGAATCTGCATCATGAGGAAGTTGTCTCTTTCATGCTGATGGACAGGACCCCCGTTGGTTGAAGGACTGGTCTTCTGTAAGAATGAGCGTGGCAGTGACCCACTGCACCCCCCCCCCCCCGAATACATTTCAATTTTGAAGTAATTGAAAGCTGGAAGTAAGCAGGAGGTGGTGTTGCATGCTATGGGTGTCACTGCCCATTATAGGTGGCAATGCCTGTTATAGGTGTCGGTGCACATTAGAGGGGACATTGAATGATGCAAGTACTGCTCATCACAGGTGGCATCATACATTACAGATTTCACGTTACAAGTTCTTCGTGTGTTACAGGTGGTGTTGTATGCTACAGATAGCATTGTATGCTACAGGAGCATTGTACATTACAAGGTGGCATTGCAAGTTACAGTTGGCATTGCATATTACAGGCAACATAGTAGGTTAGAGATATTGCAGGTCACAGGCAGCTTTGCACATGGCAGGGTTCGGACTCTGGGGAGGGCTGTGGAAGCTAGTGCCATTTCATCCCTGCTGCATGCCATGCACTTTCATTCTTAATCTGATAGCGCTGGTTCTGCACAAACTCATCAAACTTTGGTTCTTTTTGGTCTTTTAATTTTCTGTTGTCCTCTCTGGTTCTTAGCTGGGTTTAGTGGCTAGGTTGCCTGGTAGGAAGTGCTTCTGAGATCCTGCCAGGTGGGGCTACTGCGGGTCCCAGGTAGAATGTATTTCTAGGAATTGAAAGCTGACAGAATGGAGATGGATTAGAAGAGGGAGGTGTTGAGGGGGTTCACAGGAAGGAGGAAAGTAGGATGTTCCAACAGGATCTGCTTTGTCCCCTAGGGATTGGGACAGAGAGTTAGGTGAGGCCGCAGCAGGTGGTCTTTTCCTGAACTAGGGATGAGAATGGAGATTGGATTTGGAGGAGAGGAGAGAGAGTGATCTGCAGGTAGCCTTCAACAGATACAAGCAAACTGAAATAAGACCCTGTATTTTATCTGACCACCATGGTTTAAAGCTGGATTTCAGCAATGACAACATGGAAACTGAACAACTCTCTGCTGAATGAAAAATAGGTCCACCAGAAATTATAAACTCTAGAATTGAATGAAAATAAAAACACAACATGACCAAACTTATAGGACACAATGAAAGCAGTTCTAAGAAACAAATTCAGAGCACAAAGTACCTACATAAAAAAAATTAGAGATATCTCATATGAGTAGCTTAAAAGCACATCTGAAAGCTCTAGAACAGAAAGAATAAACCACACCCAAAAGAATAGGCAGCAATAAATAACCATGCTTAGGACTGAAACCAATAAAGTAGAAACAGACATGCAAACAAACAAACAAAAGGAAAACCAAAAAAAAAATCAATGAGACAACATATTGGTTCTTTGAGAAAATCAGTAAAATCGACAACACTTTATCCAATTAACTAAAAGGCAGGGAGAGAAGATCCAGATTAACAAAAT
This sequence comes from Microtus ochrogaster, assembly GCF_000317375.1. Lineage (NCBI taxonomy): Eukaryota > Metazoa > Chordata > Mammalia > Rodentia > Cricetidae > Microtus > Microtus ochrogaster. Next base: position 2,460,799 of record NC_022013.1, on the reverse strand, counting down.
TAGACATGAAAAGGGGGACACAATAACAGACAATGAGAAAATCTAGAGAATCATAAGGACCTACTTCAAAACCCATACTTTAGGTTTTTAAATTGTAAAATCAAGAAGAAATGGATAATTTTCTTCATACACACAATGTATCAAAGTTAAATCAAGATGAGATAAATAATTGAATCAGACCTATGACTCCCTGTGAATTAGAAGCAGTAGTTAAAGGACTGCCAGCTAAACTAATACCAAGGCCACCTGGTTTTAGTGCAGAATTCTAGCAGATGTTCAAAGAAGAGTTAATGCCAATGTTCTTCAACTTATTCCACAAAATGGAAACAGAATTGCCCGATTCATCTTATGATACTTAAACCACATATTCAACAAAGAGAATTACTGATCAATTACTCTTATGAACATAGATACAAAAATATCAATAAAATACTTACAAACTGAATCCAAGAAAACATTAAAAAGGTTACCTACCATGATCAAGTAAGCTTCATCCCAGAGATGAAGGAATGGTTCAACATATATAAACTGATGAATCTAATCCACCATGTAATTGAACTGAAAGGCAAAAGCCACATGATCATCTCATTAGATGCAGAAAAGGTCTTTGACAAAATCCAATACTCCTTTATGATAAAAGTCCTGTAGAGATTAGAGATACAAGGGACACATGTCAACATAATAAAGAATTTACATCAAGCTCACAGCCAATATCAACCAAAATTGAGATAGACTCAAAGATTTTTCACTAAAATCAGGTAAAAGACAAGGTTGCTCACTCTCCCCAAACCTATTCAGTATAGTACTTGAAGACTTATCTAGTGCACTTATCTAGAGACTTATCTTGTATCAAGGAGATACAAATTGGAAGAGAAGTCAAAGTATGTTTTTATGCAGATGATATGATAGTATACATAAGAGACCTTTAAAAATTCCACTGGGAAACTCCTACAGCTGATAAACACTTTCAATAAAGAATCAGGATTCAAAATTAACACACACAAAAATCAGAGGCATTTCTATAAACAAATCACAAATGTACTATGAAAGAAATCAGGGAAACAATATATTTTGGAATAACTCTAACCAAGCACATGAAAGCTTGTATGAAAAAAAAAGTTTAAGGCATTGAAGGAAGAAATTGAAGAAGATGTCAGAAGATGGAAAGATCTCCTATGTTCAGAAATCAATAAGATTAATATATTAAAAATGGTCACCTGTGAAAAGAAATCTGCAGATTCAATGCAGTCTCCATCAAAAATCCAATTTGTTATTCAAGGACAGCCTGGTGTTCAAAGTCAGTTCAAGGACAGTCAATGTTGTTATACAGAGAAACCCTGTCTTGAAAAACAAAAAATAAAAACAAGCAAGCAAAAATTTCAATTTTTCATGAGATTGAAAGAACAATTTTCAGCTTCATATGGAAATGCAAATGCACAGGATAGCTAAAATAACTTGAAATGATAACAACAACAACATTCATCATCATCATCATCATCATCATCATCATCATCATCATCATCATCATCATCTACTGGAGGCTTCACCATCCCTGACCTCAAATTGTGCTACAGAGTTATAGTAGTGAAAACAGTATGGTATTGGCACAAAAACAGATACACTGATAAATGAAATATAATTGAATATCAATACATAAATCCACACATCTATGGATACCTGATTTTTCATAAAGAAGCTAGGAGCATACAAAGAAATATATATAAAGAACATCTTCAATAAATGGTGCTGGGCAAGCTGAATGTAGAAGAATCCAAAGAAATTCATAATAATGACCCCACAGAAAACTAAACTCTGAATGGATCAGAGACCTTTACTTCAACATAAGACTGGATATACTATCCTGCCTGTCTGCCATGGGACAGTATGCGAGTCAGGCAAGGGGCTGGAGATTAAAACACACACACACACACACACACACACACACACACACACACACACAGAAAGAGAGAGAAAGAGAGAGAGATAAAGAGAGAGAGAGAAAGAGAGAGAGAGATCATCCTTGAAATAAGAATGCCCATAATGTCCATTATATTGTGTTACAGAGCAGCTTATATAGGGCTCTCCTTGACTAATGGCCATGTCCTAGCTCTCAGGATTTTTCAGCTGCAAGCCCACCAAAAACCACTCCCCTGCCATTAGGAACTCATGAGGGTCTTGTGCCCAGAGCAGCTGCAAGCACAGGAAAGCCAGTTGTTTACTCCGGCAGGCAAGGGGTCATAGAAAATTCAGGGTCTGAGGGTCTGCAGTCCCCAACAACTAGACACACTGAATGTGATAGAAGAGAAAGTGGGGAATAGCCTTGAATTTATTGGCACAGGGACAACTTTCTGAACAGAACATCATTAGCACAAGCACAAAGATCATCAATTAATATATGGTACCTCAATATGTTAAGATGTTTCCACATGACAAATGATACCATCATCCAAAGCAGCAACTCACAGAATGTTATGTGTTTTAAACCTACTCCCCATTCAATAGAGAACTAATATCTAAAATATATAATGAACTCAAAACCTGCACATCAGGAAAACAAATAACCCAATTAAAATGGACAGAGGTTGAAACAGAATTCCCAAGAGAGGAAACTCAAATGGTTGATAAGCACTAAGAGAAATGCTCGCCATCCTTAGTCATCAGGGAAATGCAAGTCTAAACTACTTTGAGATTTCATTTTGCATGAATCAGAATGGCCAGGACCAACAAAACAAAGAACAGTTCATGCTGTCAGGGAGGTGGAGTAAAGGAAGCACTCATCCATTGTTGGTTGGAGTGCAAACTTGTCCAGCAACTATGGAAATTAGTGTGGTAGTTCTTCAGGAAGATAGGAATTGATCTAACTCAAGATCCAGCTATGCCACTTTGGGAATATACATAAAGGACACACCATCCTGCTGTAGTAATAGGAGCGTGGCGGAGCTGTGTCCCCGGCACCCGGCCGCCCACATGGCTAGCTTAGCTTATGACCCGAAATAATTACACGGACACTGTATTCATTTAATCACTGCTTGGCCATTTCTATCTAGCCTAACTCTCGCA